>NC_056539.1:14262500-14425000 GCF_910596095.1 Thunnus maccoyii
GATCAACCAAACTGTCATAAACTCAGCATGCAGCTATGAAACTAACAAACCAACCGGAATCCACAGCTTGACTTATCCCAGAGCTGGAAAATTGTCCACCAAAAAAGCAGAAATTAAAGAGAGGACTGTTTTGAGAGGACCCGACTTCAATAAATCTCAGAGAGATTTGATGCACAGTGACGAAATGTCCTACAATGCCTGTCATGTGCTTCCAGTCTACCCGGCTTTGCCTGACCAGTCAGTCACACAGAGCTGCTCCTGTGTCGTTCACTGAACATATAATGCACATTGCCAGAACAAAACTGTCACTGATTATCAGGTGCAGACACAGTATAACATATAAGAGGTGTCAGGTTCCATATTCAGTGGTTTATTACAGTAAAAATGCAAGAAGTGACATTACTGTGACAGCTGAAGAAATGTACGTTTCATTGGGATGTAAAGACTGTTACATGTTCACAGGTCTGCAGTACCTGACTCTGTGATGGCACAATGGATACACACTAAGCATGATTCAGTGCTGGATTTATAAGATGCAACCTAAACTACAAATCCACTATTTTTATTTCTCCATAATAACCAAAGCACCAAAATCCCACTTTTGTTATATGATGCTTTATAAAGTTGTGTTGAAAACATAGACCTATTATTAAACATAATTACTTGCTGGGTATAACCTTTCCCATTCTCTACAATGCAGTCATACTATATCTACATGTAGACAGCCATGTGTACACACAGACTATTGTCTTAAAAGTGGAAATTTTCATCACATTTACCAAAAAATATCAGTGTTGTGTTTGTTAGGGGCAACATACTGTATGTGTTGTATAAACCTGTGGACATTATTGCTCAGACTCAAATGAATACTACATCATGGGTTAAAAACAACCACTCTGCATACAAACTCAGTATATCCATGCCTGTATTTTCCCCAGCCCATCCAACTTCAGTGCCTTAGTAACTACAGATACAGGCATTTGTGTCAGAGTGTATATAATGTGCATTTATGTATGCTCCTATTGCAAAAGATGAGTTTTCTTGCAATGCCAATGAATGACTGAACAAAAAATCAGGATGATTAAGCTCTTATACTTGTGAACAGTAATGTAAGCTGCTCTTGTTTTGGGGTGAATAATGTTTAACACTGTCATATTATGTCATGATTGTCATTGTCTGTATGAGTGTTTAGTCCCTTCACTCCATAGAGAGCACTTCTCTGCAGTGATTGATTCGAAAAACCAGGGATTTGGACAGCAAATTAAATCCTTTATTTGTCCCGGCTCAGGGAAATACATCACTTTATCGATTGTCCTATCCCACGTCTGTCTTTACATGTCAGTTATCCTGTCTTATTTCTGCTCCTTGGTTGAACTGACAATAAGTTTGCCATTCAATTTTATCCAGTCTAATACTTTTAAATCTTAGCAACATATCTTTAATCAGGCCCTCCGCTGTTCTTAGCTGCAGCCTCACGAATGCACAGAGAGATGAGGTGAGCTTCAAGGCTTCTGGTGAGGGACAAACGATTAATACCTTTTTCAGACCTCCCCTCTTTGCTTTCTCAGGAATTTCTTGAATCTTTTCTTCTGAAATTAACCTTATATGCTTTTTCTCAATAAAATTAACTGAAACATTCATACAATTCATGGAGTATTTTGTCTAGTTTGAGAGTCTTTGTATGTGCCAGCTTAAGTAGCAGCTCCGCCGTGAGCCCAGCTGCCTAACTTTCCATGCACTCATGCTACAGCCAAATTAAGACTTCAGATTTCCATCACCCAAAATAGATGTGAAGGACAGTGTAGAAGTTGTATTTGTGCATGAAGCGAGTTACAAAGAACAGGATCAACAGCAGAGCAATTTGTTTTTCATTTTTATTATAACAATATTATATAAAATCAGTAGGCTCATCACACAATCAATGTACCTGATTCTATCTTCTAAACAACTGCTCTGTATCTACATTCACTTTCCGCTACCATAAAACCCTGACAAATAGGTTGCTGTCATTGAACTATAAAGGCACTCCACAGTTTGATTTTTTCACTGCTTGGTTATCAGTCAAGCCTTAAGGCTGCAGTTTATTTAACTGTATTATATGCATGCAGCTATGTCTGACCACAGATCAGTTGCATTTGGCTTTCTAGAGGAGGTCTCTGTGATACTGGTTCCACAGGTTGCTGTGCTGGAGCTGCTTTATGCTGACCTGTGGAGAGACTGGAGATGGAGAGAGACTCGCAGATGCTGTAAGGTTCAGTGTCCCTGCTGTGTCATCCTCAGGATCTGGAGTAGCAAACCCTGCACTTCTTCATCCATTTGGCCCTGTTGGGCAACAGACACAAATGTCAGAAAATGAAAGTTTCACATTGTAATCTAGTTGAGTACAGTCAGAGCCCTCATAAGAGGCTCTCTACAGGTTTACTGCCCTTAGCAAAACAGCAGACTGACTGATTTGTAGGTTTGGCCAATCAAAACAGAACAACAAGCCTTCAGCAGCACCCACGTTTTTAGAAAAACTCCCATCTTTGACCTCCATCAGTAGGGAGCAAAACAAGGAGGAGTCCGCCACACATCTGTCACCCCCTGATGAAAGAGCCCACTTGGTCACCAGAACACTAACTAACATAAACACTAACTAACACTACCATTGTAAAAAGATGCTATCTCAATATGGCTAGCAATCAGCCAGCCACTCATCATGCTGACTAAGAGGAAGTGGAGGCTAATTGCTTTTGCTGATTATACGATTAGATTGTTTAGATCAACCGCAAATTGATGGTGACACTATAGACCTCTTTCAAAATGTAAAAACACAGACCCAGGGGAGCTTATGTGCCCATGTGCTCTCTAGCTAAGCTGGCACCAGACATCTTTAATTAAATTAAATACATTTGTCAAGCAGAAATCTATCGGAGAAATTGTCTTTCATTCTGAATATCAAGCAACACTGTGCCCCAAGTAAGGACTGTGACAGCCCACACAACTGAAACAGAATCCTCTGACCTGTCTGGCACACTGGTGAATGCCAGATGTACCCCGAACAGTGGACAGCCTACCCCATACCCAACCCTGCCCCACATTAATAACAGGATTGAAAGGTTCGAACACAAAGCTTGTAAATATTTTAACATGACAACCTCTACACGCCAGGGAGTAGCCAACGGTTTTCTTAAAGGTGAACTACACCCACACGATCTCTCATTACAACCAATGTGTCAAAAGGAAATGACTACTAAATGTGACTTAAGTAAGGGAACAAGACAGTGGATTGAGACCCTTTTCCCTGTATCTCTTCTGAAATTGAATCCACTTTGTCTGGTAAGCAGAGATGGTTGACAGAGCCTGCCTGCTCTTTACTGTCTGTGCCACAGATGGGGACCGACCTATATTCAGCTATCGCTATGAGGAGGCTGTAGGGATGATTGTGAAAGAACAGCAAACAGACACACAGTATATTTGCTCAAGTGCCCACATATTCACACATGCACACATGGAAATACTGAATGGAACATTGCTTAACAAAAGTTTTAGTCTAAGTAATTTGTGCTCTGGCATGCTTGTGTCCAGCCCTTTTTTGACTGTCAATGTACCTTCAACTGACCTGTACGGCTGACAGTAAATGGGAACGATATACAGTCACCACCTGTTTGTGCTTTCTCTCCCAATCCTGAAAAAGGGTCACAAAAAATGTTATTGTCATGTGAAGATCGTAGATAATCGTGATAACCTATGCTGATATAGAAGATTCAAAATCATATTTTTCTCACACTAGTCTAAATTCTCTTCCCACCTGGAGCTGCTGGGTAAGTATGCTAATCCTGTTCTGCAGTGCCATCTGCTGCCCAGGGTTACCATGATGGGTGGATGAGGAAGAGGAGGAGGAGGTGATGCCAAGAGGAGGTGACAGAGCTCCCAGCGCCTCCTTTAGCCGGAACACCTCCTTGGATAGCTCTGTTATCTGTGCAAAGACAGAGACTTGAGTTTGGTCACTTCATTGTCACCTCACAGGTGCTTCAACAGCAGTTGTCTGAACTAGCCTTGCAATCTCTTACCTTGCGGTCCTTCTCCTTGACCAGGCCTTGAGATTCCTGGATGTCTTTGTGGAGCTCCTGGATGTGGCTGGATTGGGACTGTAACTGCGCTAGCTGCTGCTGCACTGTGGCCAGCTGGGACTCTGCAACTTGCCGCTCACTCTTGTTAAAGAGAGCCTCCCTCTGCACCTGGAACACCTAGACCAATAGAACCACCAGCGGCACCGTGTCACTATAGCAATGGTGTCTACGTTCAGTCATGTCTCACAGCCTGATGCTTCTGGCTTATATTGAAGTGTAGACTGAGCCACAAGTAATGACATAGGTGTAAAGTTTGATATTTTCTATAAATGGGCAGTATAGTTGCGGAGGTAATTAATATGGACAGTTTCGTAGAGATGGAAATATACACTTGCAGGAAAAAAAACAAAGCTCTTAATCTGTTTTAGATTAAGTGGGTACCTACTTGAATGTGTACTTGTCAAACACCAGCCTCTACTACATGACATCATGGAAATTAACTGAAGTTTTATGTGTTTAGTGGATGAAAATACCATCTAACCTTCCATTCTTTCTGTTTTTTATTACATTTTCTCAGCAAAATTTAAAATACATCATCTTCAGAATTGTTATTCCCACAACCACTGCTGTAGTTGAGTTTTCGCTCATGGGAATTTCCAGTTTCCCTTGGAAATAGTTTTCTTTTTGATCTTCATACACCCACGCTGCAGTGCAAATAAATGCAGTAAACCACTCATGCACATTTGCCTTTGGTGCCATGTTCAACAGTGTTTTGTGTTACAGGAAAGTACAACTTTGTAAGTATATTGTGTCATTACCAAGTAAAACGTACATGATAGTGTGTGTGTGTAAGCGCCTAGCAGCATTACATTCTTATGGTTGGATGTGTGCCAACAATGTTTTTGTGATAAAAATGTTCTCCACTTTTAGCAAGACTCATTTCATGAGGTACACAGAAGCCCATTATGAGATATTGTCTGTCTATGGAGGGACTTTGCTTTCCTCAATGCCACTACACAGATGGAAGGATAATGGCAAATGGATCATCCTAAGGAGCCTATAATGCACATACAACACTACTCCAGTGCATCAGTAAGCACGTATACAGAGAGATGAATGAAGCAGATGGAGGTACTGAATAGAGAAAGTAATACACATATGAATAATGTAGGTACAGGAAAGAGGCCTTCATGGAACACAGCTCTCTTTGAGGCAGACACAATAACATCTGTGACCTAAGATGGCATTAGGAGAGATTGGAGAAGGCAGACAATATTACAACACATGCATGCATGCATGCGTACACACACACACACCTCAGTGCAGGTCTTCTCATGTTTGCGGGTGAGATCGTTGAAGCGGGCCGTGATAGCGTTGATCTCAGCCTGCATAGAGAGACGCAGGCCCTCGTGGTCCTCCTTGGAGATCAGACCCTGTTCTGCCGCCTTCTGGGACTTCAGCTCTCTCAGGTCCATCTCTTTCTCACTCAGAGCCTCCTGAGCTGCTGCTGCACTGCTCTCGCTGGCCTGCAGGGAGCGTTGGAGCTCTGCCTACAAGGTGGGAAGCAAAGGGATTACTTTCTGTCCCATAACAAATTAAAAGAAAATATGTCAGCAAAATGTACTCTTAAATGAAATGTTTTTAGTTATTTTAACAAATTCGCTCTATTTACTATTGTTTATGTTATGATTTATTTATCAATGTATTTCCCTGTATCTACCTTTCTTAACACAAATATAAAGAATCCCCCATATTTTTATGGAATCTAAATAAAGTAAGAACAATCAACCGTGTACTCACCTGTTAATCTAAAGTAGACAATGCACAGGAATGCATAGGAACATTGGTTACTTCATATAATTATAATGTGCTTCCTTACAAAAGCAAGAGGCATGTAGAGCATGAGAAATTACCTAAAATGAAGTAGAGGCAACATTAAACATTGTTGTAATGTTGCAGTAACAAATCAGCCCCTCTCCTCTGTACAAATGCCTGATTTTCCCCCACCTTTTTTGAATTTTCAAAAATCTTCTGCCTCAACTACTTCTTTTGGTCATTCTTATAATTTCCCAGCTGACCTTGATTTTCTCATGCTCCTCTTTAGGTATGGCGTCCTGCATGGCCTGCAGTTTGGCCTCTACTCTGGCAGCCTGCTCCTCAGCCTGACCCCGAAGGCTCTTCTCCTCCTGCAGCTCCTGCAGTGTCTGAGCTAGCTGTTCTGACACTGCAGACAGTGCTTCCTTGTGTTTTGAAAGCGGCACCACATCTTTCAGCTGCAGGGCATCCTGTGCCCGGCCCTCCCGCTCGGCACACAGGCAGTCCAGAGCTTGGGCTGCTTCCTGTCTCGCCACCTCCAGTTCTTCTCTCACTGCTGCCAGGGTGCGCCTGGAGTGCTCTGATTGGACAGAAGCATAATCATTAACAGAACTGACCAAACAAAATAAGTATTTGGATTACTGTAATTAGAAAAAAAAATACACTTCACACCTGATATGACTGAAGGCTCTGAGCTCTCTGAGTGTTCCTCTTCTTCTTCCTCCTCCTCATCCTCACCGTGTGGAGGAGGCCTGAGTCTCTCCAGCTCTAAGAGAGAGTCGTTGAGTCTTCTAGCCACATCTGCCCTCTCCCTGGCCAGCTGCTCACACTGGAGACCTAGAGTCACCTGCACCTCCTCCAACTCTGACCGGGGCACACACTTCCTCAGCTCCCCCTCGAGCTCCGTCACACGCTCCTGAAGGCGATGTACCTGACCTAAATCTCCTGCTGCTCCTCCCCCTTTCCCAGATGTCCTGCTCTCTGCCAGGGCTGCCTCCAACTCAGCCACTTTATCATGGAGGCTCTTCACTGTTTCCGTCTCTTCCCCTTCGCTGTCTTTCTCCTCTTCTTCTTTCACTGACTCTTTCTGGGCCAGAGCAGCTTGGGGTCCCTCTTCTTTCTCCTTCAGCTGTTTGATTGTGTCACTGTCCAGGCTGCTCTGACCACCTGCCTCGCCCTGTCTCTTAGCAAGCTCCTCCTCTAGCTCCCTCACCCTCACTCTCAGCTGCTGTGTCTCCTGGCTCGGACCCTCATTTGCAGACCCTCCTCCTGTCACAGCACCTGTCATGGCAGTATCCCCTTCATCGCACTCCACAGAAAGCACCCCAACACGCATCTGCTCCTTCAGCTCCTCCAGCTCAGATTGGGAGGTGGCCAACTGCTCCTCTAGCCCACGCAGCTTCTCCTTCATCGCCTCCATACTCTCTGCATCCACACCTCCTTCCTGAGACTCCTCTTCACCACTGCAGAACAAGACAAGGATTATCAATCTTGACAAAGAAATGTCTCAATCGTCAAATCAGCTGCACCTTGTGAAACATGGCTAAAATCATGTAGCCCTGCAACTCATTATTTCCAATATTAATTAATCTGCAGATATTTTTTGATTAATTAATTATCATTTAGACTATTAGATGTCAGAATGTAAAAAAAGCAGTCAAAAACCCAAAGATTTTCAATCTACAATCATATTTAACAGCATTCTATATGATTTTCCCATTGGAGAAGGTAAAAACTAAGAATGTTTGTAATTTTCCTGATAAATGACTGAAATGGGCAAATGATTATCAAAATAGTGCACAAATTATTTTTTGTCTATTGACCAATCAACAAATCAATTAGTCAACTAATTGTTTCAGTATTACATCATACAGTGTATGACACATTAACACTATCATTGAAGCATACAACTGCTGAGGTTTGGGAACTGATACTTGCAAAGGTGTGCACATCTAACAATAAAGGCCTGATTCAATATGGGAGGATTCATGTGAATGTGAACTGATATGGTTACTTCAGTTTGCTAGTGGTCAATCAGCTTGTATGATATGAATCAATCTTACCGCTCTTCCGCCACACTGGAGGCCTCATCTGAAGCCTGGGCCTGAGAGAAGCGCTCCTGAAGGGCTTCAAACTCCTTCCTAATGGTTTCATACTGAGCTATGGGGACAAAGTCTGGGCTGGAGCTCTGCATGTCTGTGTCATCCTTCTCAAACATCTCCAGCATCTATAAACCACACAGTGAAATATACAGTAGCTTGTGGAGGTTAACAGCTTTTAATGACTTGCACTGTTTTTCCATCAACATTAAAGCTATGTGAGATAAAAAATGCACAGAATTTACATATACTGTATCAATAAACAAAATATTTTTGGTAACAGAAAGAGTATTACTGCCAAGAACCATCATTACTTTTTTACAATTTAGTATTGCACTTCCATATAGCTGTGGGACAGATTTAAAAGACATTGCAAAATGAATGCAGAAAAGACTGAGATATTCTTTCTTTTAATCCCTATGTGTCAAGCTTCAAAAAACACTGGATCCTACTTTTCCCATAATGCTAATTAATAGCATCTTTACATCAGACTCTTCCTGCCTGGCAAATTCCCAAACCTTTCAAACCTCATGCCTCCAGTGTGTAACACAGGCTTTCTGTTACAAATCTGTAGTCTCAAAACCCAAGCCAAGATAACCCTCGCAATATCATCAGGGGTTATTTTCTCCTACTTGACAGAGGTCCCTGCAGAATCATAGAGGACAATGTAGTACTGTATTCACAGCCTAAATAGTACTCTCAATGACTAGGAAACTTGATTCTTTAAGTGTAAAACTGGTGGAACTTCCCTTTAATGAACTTACATCACTATGAGTTATGGACTCCTCCCCTGCCTGTCACCATTTAAATCACATTGTGAGGTTGTGTCTCTAGTTTTCTTCCCTTCTAACCTTCTTCCACAGACTCCATCTCACTCTACTTCCATTCCCACTTCAACATCTGGCTCTTTTTAGCGATGCTAGCAGCATGATTCTAGGGATGGTAATGTCTGTCGGTTCACCACTTTGGTCCAGACTGAAATATCTTAACACTCGTGGTTTGCCATGAAATATGGTACAGATATCAACATTGCCCAGAGGATGAATCCACTGACTGTGATGATCTCTGACTCTTCCTCTAACACCTTCCTTGGATCAAAATACTGTCCAATACTTTGTTTTAACACACTAAATTAAGATGTTCAACATGGTAAACACTATACCTGCTAAAAAACAACATGGTAACATTTCCATTGTGAGCATGTTAGTATGCCGAAGTTAGCATTTAGCTCAAAGCCTATGTGCCTAAAGTACAGCCTCACAGCTACCAGCATGGCTGTATAGTCTTGTTTACAGCAGGGATGATCAGAACTTCTTGGCCTAGATCGCTGCTCTTCATACTTCTAGTGGTGATTGAAAAACCACAGAATCACAGGATACTTAAAACTGACATCAGAGCTAAAACGATCTGCTTACTTTCAACCAGCATGACCCAGTTAGTGAAGAATGTCCACAAAATGCCCCCATGTCTGATGCTGCTTTGTTCTATTTATACCTTGTCATACACAACTGCCTCAGTGCATTAGTGCACCAGAGTCTGGCGTCATAAACTTTAAGTGGTCATGGCTAATGCTTGAGTCAGGGACACTCAGCTACTCTTCAAATAGCATCTTTGTCTTACCGACTGGGAACCATTTAATAATCACGTCACCATCAATTTATACTCTTTAAAGAGGCCTCGTAGTGTGTGTGTGCGTGTCTGTGCGCAAGTGAGTATGTGTGATTATGTTTGTGTGCTTTTATGCAGGACATGTTGGGTGAATGAGTATCTTTTCTGTCTTTTTCTTTCAAGTTCATGTTAGTGTGTACTATGCCTGACCTTACCTGCACTTTGAGAACAAGTTCAGAGTTCTGTGAGGTAAGTTCCTCTATTTGTTTGCGCAGCTCTGCCACAGTTCCTACATCTGAAGGGGCGGGTGAGGGGCTGGATGTGTCTACTTCCCCTTGAGAAGTGGCCTCATCCTGAACAGGGGAGGCTCTGGAGCGCTTAGAGAGCAGCTTCTCTAGGGGGAAAGTTCAAAAAAACCACAAAAAATATCAATCAGTGTATTTCCTGACATTATAGACACATATAAAAACTTTTGTAGCAGTAATGCCCATATGGTATAACAGTGACACATGCATGAAATAACATGCATGCTCTGTAGAGTATGCTATTGCAAGTACATGTTCACACAGATTGCATACCTGGGAAGTCCAACATTTCATCCATGTCCTCAGAGTCACTAGCCCCAATACCATGGAGTCCCTTCATCTCCTCAAGAAGCCTGTCCCTCTCTGCCTCTGCCTGCTCTAGACGCTGCTTTAGTTGTGATAACTAGAGTGCAAAAACATACACACACACTGTATTGTCTCTGATATAAATGCACACCGAGAGCTCTAATGACTGGTTACAGGTTTGAATAAAACATGAAACATTTTGCAGAGACATGAATAAGAAGGGGAATATGCGTTGCCTGCAGTACAGTACCTCTTCCATGGCAGAGAGGGCGGTCTGTTGTTGCTGCTCCAAGGTTTTAATCTTCTGGAGCAGACGGCCTCTCTCCAGACGCAGCCGCCGGATCTCCTCAAACACCTCCTCATCTTCCGCCTTACACAGACAACCATAAAAAATATGACAATGAAATAGAATCTGCCAGCTAAATAAATATATTATATGAAGCAGCAAAACAAAAATAAGTCTAAAAAGGAACAAAGACTTACGCCGCTAACCTGGGCTGATTGCTGTGAATCTGGAGGCTGAGGAGAAGGAGAGGGAGACCGGGACTGGGGCTCAGGGGACTGGGGAGGGGGAGCAGAACTCCGGGGCTGTGGAGAGGGTGGCAAACCCTGGATGATGGTGATGGGATAACAGAATGAAATTAATCTTTATTAGTCATTACAGAGATTATTCTGTTCAGTTAATCTCTTGAGAAGCAATTATCTTTTACAGAGATATTACCAAAGGAATGATTGTAAAATAAGCATACATCTTGACACCCTTTAATCTTGTTTTCTATCACATACTGTAGAGCCACATAGATTAATTGTTCCAAAACTAGGAGCCGCAAGATAAATATTTTATAATTGTACCTCTTCTCCTTCTAAAATTATTGAAATTAAACAATCTAATAAGGAAAATAACTCTTCACAATGCAGACATAAGCAACATGTGATAAGAGGCAGACACTGAAGTAGTAATGGACATTGGTTCTTTTTAAAGGAGCACTAAATGGTTGGGAACTATATATATACGTGAATGTATATATTGTAAAGCTTTACATCAAATGAAATGTTTCTCACAGTACCTGGAGAGGAGAGCGTGGAGGTGGAGGAGCTTTCCGTTTGCGGGGGGTAGTCCCCCCTTGCACCAACGAGGCGCCTGAGGGGACTTGGGGGGGCTGCGTGGGGGAGGGAGGGGGATCACAGACATGCAGAGGTCAAGCTCAACTTAAATGGGAAAGTGGAGGAAACTAAGATAAGACACAGGGGTCAGCAACAAAGGGGAACGAAAGCCAACAAAAAGAAAGCAGCACACAAAAACAATGACCTCATATTGGAAAACATGCACAATATGATCGGCCAGAGCGGGCCATGATCTCATTGATGGAGGGAGTGATGTAACACGCAACTATGCAACATTACCTCCTCGCCTGCACCCTCCGAGACTGCGTGCGCAAAGGGAAAAAAGACAAAACTTTAACATCCACAGCAAGAGGTCCGTGCGAAGCACATACACACGTATATGCACGCTCACTTCCTCTCACATTTTTAACATGTAGTTTAATTTGTGCCATTCATATGCGGTCAGGCATTATGTGCACACCATCTCTCCTTCATCTCTTTTTCTTACCAGCCACACATCTGTTTTTCATATATCATCAAAGTCTTTGTTATGAGATAAAAGTGGAGCAAGCCTCTATTCTCTTTTTTTTTAAAACCTCCACTTTATAATCACACCCAGCTGTCCTCCTGATCCACTTCCTTCTATTACAGTAACTTCCTGGGGGAGCAGCAAAACATCTAGAGCAGAACAGCCACAAACAGAAGCCAAACACCGGGTCTGATGCTGTCATGAGCTGTTTCGTTCATTCCACTCAATTTAACAAAACTAACTAGGATTGATTTATAATGATTCGATCATTGAAAGAATGAATCGTCAAGAGAGCTGCACTCTGGTTGGGAAGGCCTTGTGAGATCTTCATACTGTACCTGGAGGTGCTCCATCCTGCAACATCTGCATGATACGTTGGTTGCTTGTGCTTGCGGCGTAATCAGTGGCTTTGTGTCCAAGGGTGTCCTCCAGTTGTGTGTTGGCTCCACCTCTCAGCAGAGCCTCTACTGTCTCAACACTGTCACTCTCACAGGCCAACATCAATGCGGACCTATAATTTCAGACACAACATCACAGTACAACAGGAAAATCAATTACACTGAGCAAACTAATGATACAATCACAAGTCATCAAAACCAAATTGTACTGTAGAGTTTCACAGTGGTACTTATTTGGCCTCTTAAACCCTACTGCCATTGTTAGCCAGTCAGTCATTACTAACTTACGCTAAAACCCATAGAACTTAATTTCTACTTATAGTCAAAGATTCTGAAGATATGAAACAGGCTGTGGTTTAGGATGAACTGCATCAAAATCTGTGTAAAATTTGGTGCATATCATCAAAAATGAATGATGCAGCCAGAAGAGATTATGTCTTACACCTTGTTAATGTTAAGCAGGCAATAATTCTCTAATGGTCTTCTCTAAGAAGTTATCCAAAGCCAAACTGAAAGCTGTTGCTCCCTGCTGGAGGTCTTGACCTACATCCCCCCAAATCCGTAGGAGATACTGGAGACTTCCTACATGAATCCTTCCTCTATTCTGACTGAGACAACCCCACCACTGTGACAATAATCCTGTTTATTTATTTTTTTGGTTTGGTTCTAGAGGCTGCATCATGTCACAGTCTGCCTCAGCAGGCCTCCCACTGTCCTGACACTGTATGTCACTCCATCTGTCAAGGTTTCAGCAGCTGCTACACTGAGACGCTGCCAGAGGACGCAGAGGAAGAGTCAAGCACCTTCCCTGGTTGTCTTGTATGTTTGCGTTGGCACCTCGACCCAACAGAAAGACACACAGCTTCACTCTGCTCATCTGGGCTGCCAGGATGAGCGTGGTGGCCCCGTCCTGACAGAGAAACACACATGATCATCCAAACATCATGGAGCAATAACACAACTCTCTATCGGTGTTGGACAATGTAATTGACACGAGCAAGAGCAAATGCCAATCACTAATAATCTTTAATCTATTTATCTCACATTAACAAAAATATCTGATCAAATTTCAGATAATTAAACCTACCGCGTCCTGGACATCTAGACTGGCTTTAAAGTCCCACAGGGTCTCAGTGCAGGATAAGCAGCCACTGATCGCTGCAGAAAATGATCAAAATTATTGTTTAACATTTACTGTACTTACATCATTAAATGCGATTGAATCATTGAGCACTATTTTATTTAGTTTGAACATAAGATAAAAGACTTGGTAAGTTGATCTTCATTCTTAAATGTTCCTAAACAACTGATTACTTTTAATGCTTAAGGAATCTGTTTTATGCCACTAATATGTAACCACAATGATTTCATATTGTAGTGCTGTAACTTTTACCTGCATGATGGAGTGGTGTCCTGCCAATGCTGTCGGTGCAATCTACTGCTAATCTCTCCTGTCAATGAAAATAGCAGAAAAGTAATAAGTACAGTTTAAAATTCATGTCCTTATTCCATTCATAATTTAAGGTATTCATTCATTAATCTAACTATGTTATCACTCTGTGTTTTACCTGTAAGAGTCTCTTTAAACACTCTGACTGACCATTTTTGGCTGCAAGGTGAAGGGCACTCAAGCCTGCAGTCAGTCAGTTAGAAAAAGACATTTGTAAAGAGTCAATGACACATGTGATTCAGCAACCTTGACTCATGAAATAACGTGTATTTGTTAATAAAATACCGTACCAGCACCATCAGTGATGTTGAGGTCTGCTCCGTGAGAGATTATGACCTCCAGACAGTCAAGCCGCCCTCGAGAGGCACACAGATGGAACCTGCCATGTGGACAATATTGTACATTACCATGCATTATACACACTCAAGTCATAAGTATTCATTTACTAAATGATTAGTAGCCTTGCTTTCTAACATTGTATATGTTGTATATCACACAAATGATTCAAGATGAGAAATGCTAAAAGTTTCAATTTAGATTCTTGACTGCAAATTCTACTCATCCGTTTCATTTTAGTTCAAGAGAAAGTAGGCAATAAAACTTTACCGTTTACCAGAAGAGGCTATATAAACAAACTGTTAAGAAATTGGATTCATAAGCGTAATCCATAATGGATCATTTCATGGCAAAACTCTTAAAACGAACTGTTTGGTAGGTCTTTCCTGGGAAAAAGAATTTACTGTGCAAAAAATGATGTGTTTTACATCACCAGAAGCAGCAATAAACAACTACAACACTAATGAGTAAAATCATAAGGAACATAAACTTAATGGAACATTGGGAATGAAAACAACTACTTCAAGTGACTAAGATTGATAAAAAAAAATGAGGCAATCAACTTACGCTGACTTGCCCTCAGCATCCAGCTTGGTGGGACAGAGGCCTTTTTTGACGATGAGAGCAGAGACTTTGTCAGGTTCATTCTGCTCCACAGCCTGCAGGAGCCTCTCATCACTCTTACTCCAGTCCTGACTCTGAGGGGGCCAAGCCAAAGGACAGGTCACCACCCCGAAGTGCCCCAATGGAAACTGATACCCCACTGCATATCTCATAACATACAACAACAGATGACTGGGCAACAACCAGTGATGATGTTAAAAATATTATTTAGATCATTGAGAGAATACAAGAGTTTTACAACTACTTTTAGGACAGAAATATTACAAACAGCAGGGTAAATCTGATCAATTCTTATTCCTATAATTATTGGATATATAGAGAGGATACCTACAGGCAGCGGCAGCAGGCTGAAACAAGGACACAGCTGCTTCATCAGGCTAAAAAGAGGCTGCTGAGGATCCATTATGCTAGTAGAGCATCACACACACACAAGTACAGCTACAGAGTACCGAACCACCGCTGTGTGTCCTGCCTGACAATACACACCGCCGCGTGGCTACATAACAAATATACAGACTCACACCAGATAGTATAGAGCAATCAACTAGGTTTCTACCAGACAGCTACCCTTCAGAGGTCATAGCGACATCACAACACAGATCTACGTGCCAGAAAATGTTTGCTATCCTCAAAATCACACCTGTAATGAAGCTGAGTAATACTGCTATTCTCTCTCCTCAAAACAATTTCTCCCCGTCTGCATCCAAAACAGCCTCTTCTTGTTCTGGTCTAGTTGCTAGCAGGGACATATAGCCAGTCTCTCCACTGCACTCTCTCTCTCTCTCTCTCACAGACACACACACACATACAGACAGGCACTGACTTCCTTTGCTCACTGTCCTCCTTTCTCTAACCTAGTAATTTCTCTGCTGCCTTCTTCTCTGTTGCAGCCTCCCTCCTTCTCTCTATGAGTTTTTGTCAGGTCCTGCACGGCACCCCCTTCGCAGTGTCATAGATCTGTTTCTCTGCAGTTATAGACCGGGGGCCTGTGCGATGTGAGGACTCAGCAAAAAGAGGAGAAACAAGCTGGCAGTGCGTTCTGCTCTGCTGGTTCAGATGGTCATTCACTGGGCAGAGGGGAAACAAGCTGAAATCTGAAATAGTCACTTAGGCTATGGAGAGTTTTATGTATGTGAGAAAGCCTGGAAAGTGTATGTATGAAGGATATTTATCAGTCAGTCTATCTTATCCCTTTTACCTAAGTGAAACCACTCATCAGCCTCATCAAGATCAGCATTGTCACCATTGTTGTGGTGATCATTATAGTGTGCAGTCCAAGGGAGGTAGAATTTTTCCTTGAGACATCTAAAAATAACAACCATTTTCTAACAGCTTCACCAGGATCCAAATAATAAAACCACATCACAAGGCTGGCGGGCTGTTCAGAAAGGCCGACTACAAGTTGAAAGGTTGCTAGTTTATCCGCTTGTACCAATGCAAGGACACGGACACCACCATACCAATCTGCTCCATGCATGTGGCTGCCAATCATTTCTTCTATCTGTCCTTACAAAAAAAAACCCAGTTGAATCTTAGAAATACTGAACCACTTTACAAAACTCTTTATAATCGCCTTAAGATGACAGCAGGAAAGTAGGAATTCTTTGTGTGTGTCTGCGTTTGTGCATGTACGTGTGAATAATTGAACGCCACCTGAGATCTCTAGTTATAGCAGCAGTCTGGAGGCAGCCCTGCTCTCCTGCTGCTGCTGTGACACTGAATCCCAGGCCCCCCATACACACACACACACACACACACACACACACACACACACACACACACACACACACACATACACACCGGGCAACCTGCGACTTAAAGTATAAAAATGGCTACTTAATTCAAAACAAAAGTGAAATGTATACCCAACTGTAAAGCATTACAAGCCCCACAGCAGATGCCTCTTACCTCAGTCTTTTTAAACTTTGCCTTCAGACTCTTCATAGTGGGTCAATCACCTCTGTCTCAACAGGAACACTGCAATGAATAAAGTAAATAAACACACTTAGTGTTACTGTAAGTTGCTGCTGATTCAGTGTGTTTTGAAGGAGCTGTAATGGTTTAATGGCTCAGTTGTCACTGGCAATGTAGGTGTATCACAATTTTAGAGAGGCTAACATAATCCCACATTAATGCAGTTCACACACAGCTGCCCTGGAGGAGCAAACATGCAGACTTACCTGTGGAAGACAGTCGTGCTCCAGGTAAATGTTTTCTCTGTCCCATCAGCTCCTCTCAGCAAAATACTGATGTCACTGCTGCCTGGCGGACAGCAGGAATGCACCCGCCCTCATCGTAAATCAACCAATCGGCAATGCGCAAAACGCCGGATCAGCGTTTGATTGGCGATGATGAATGGCATATTGTTTCAGTCACGTGCACTAGCAGCACAACGTGGAGCTTTTTTTGGAATTGTAGGCAAATAACGCTCTGCAGTAAAATAGTAGAAGCTCGTCTTAGTGTTACAGCTACATTTGGTCGCTGTCCTCCGCTGTAGGAGTCTCTTCTGCTCCCAGTATTACAGTGAGATTATGTGAGAGTTTCTTATTTTGGAGATTTTAGCCAATCAGAAAAACGTGAAAGTGAATTCAACCAATGGCAACACTGGAGGAGCTGACAAAAATAATTAAATTGCTATTTAATTGAGAAAATGCATACTAAAGCCTCTGTAAATATTAATCTGTACATCCTGGTACTTTGTAATTCATTAATACTTCAATTTATTTATGTATTTATTTATTTCACAAAGCAGTAAACCTGTCTCTGCTGTTATTTCCAAAAGACACAGTTACAGTACACACGAAGCACCAAATGAGGGCAGTAAATGCATGGGAGACAAAACTATGGAAATCAATTATTCCTCTTTCCCAGCTCTTTAATCCAATCCAAAGAGTCATGTTCATATTCAGATTATGCTTTGCTGATGTGCGTCAGGTTGTACACGAATGTCTACAGCCGCTGATGCTCTACAGAGAGAACAGCTCTTTTTTTTGTTTGTTTGTTTTGTTTACCTTTTCATATTCATAAATGATGTTGTTCAGCTGGGAAAGAGCAACATCTGAAAGCGTGAAGTTCAGAGAAAATGTCACATCCATATTTAGCCCTTTATAATGAGGGAGTCTTATTAATTCTCTGAAATATTCCTTCCAGCGCTTTGTTGTTTTTCGTCTGATTCAATTAAATATTTGGCTCCCGTGCGATAGTGTTTATTTTGCATGAAAAACACAATGACTTCATACCTGTCCTTCTGTTTTATGATTATCTGTCTCTGTGAGAGATCCTGAATTTCAATTTCTGTTTTCCTCTCATCTCCCTCTTGCTCTCCATGTGTCTTCCTCTTGCTGAGTCTGACAGCATGCCCCCTCCCCTCTCTCTCTCTCTCTGATTTTCCATCTTTTGCTCAGTTCCAATCTTTTCTTCCATACAGTTCACCCAGGCCAGGATGGAAAGAAAAATTAAATGTATGCTCAATATGTTACTGGCTCGCAGGAGGGGGTTAGAGGAGGTGTTGGACTGAGCGGATTGTGTGGATGAAAAAGGAGAATGTGTGAGCGCGGGGAGAAGGAAGATTAGTGGTACATTCAAAGATGACAGGAGATAAAAATGCAAAGGTAGAAAAGAATGGCAGAGAAAGGGTAGAAGGAGATACACGAAAGCCCCAAAGATCAGAGATTATCATACAATAACAATCATCCTAACTTGTGGGAAGAAGCTGTTATCTTGCAGGAGCAACATTCATTTATATTGTGTAAACAAATGATCTTGTTGTATCAAGTGCCAACAAGATCTCTATCAACTTATTGAATTAATGCTGTAGATCTTATCTCTACAAGATAAGACCCTTAGCACAGCATATTGATCTTGTTCCCATATAATAATGACTGGCTCTCACAATATGAATGTGAGTATTGTTCTTGTGAGATTTTATTGCTCCCACAATCTACTTCTGTTATAAAAAATTTAAAAAAAAAACTTTATAGTGCAGCAGGAACTTCTTTTTCCCAGAAACAAAAACTACCTTGACAGGCTTTCATATTGGCTGATGTCATGAAATTGATATTTAAGTTTACTACTTCACCACTATTGAACTGCTGGGACCTGCAAGATACCATATTTGCAATCACACACCCACAGTGACATCAGATTTCCTTTACAAACAGTCTGGGACCAGTTTTACATTCTCCTCTATGTCTGGCCTGAAGCTTGGTGAACCCCTGGTGCAGAGCAGGCAGGAGGAGTGTGATGTGAAGGTCTTGATGGGATCGTGTTGATGGCTGTGGTGATAGTAGTGGGGGTGGGATTCTAGCCCGATGACCTCATCCAGTCTCCCACCGCTGGGAGAAAAGTGAGCTCATGAATGTCGTAAAGAAAGAAGCATTTACGGTCTTTTAACAGACTTAGATGGCTGTACTCACTGTAGCACACAATCCAATTTACCAGCCTGGATCTTGGATAATGGGAGATCTGTGACAGGATGAAACACTCAGAGCAAAAGGAGTGAAACAAAAGGGGTGACACACACACACACACACACACACACACACACACACACACACACACACACACACACACACACACACACACACACACAACCTCAAAATTGGCTTATTTTTCAATCAGAGTGGACAGGCCTCAGTGCTTTTGCCATCTTGTGTATGTGATAAGGAGTGTTTTTTGTGTTTGTTCTGTCTAAACTTGACTGTTGCCCTAAAGGATGATGGGATTTCCACCAAAACCTTCTATAAGGAAGCATCACAGTTTTGTTCACCCCTCAGGCTTTTCGCAGTCAGACGTTTTTTAAGAAGGAAAAGACAAAATAGTTTCAAAAACCTTCTGTGAAGCTAAAACAGGGGGGTGAGGTGGGATGGGAGGGGGGGGGGGGGTCTCCAGTGATGTCATGCGAATAAATAATGCACATCTTTGGAGCAGGTTCGTGCGAGATGATCCCCCCCCCCAGTTTCTGTTCTTCATTTGTTTTCCCCATGCAGTTATTGTGAATTTAAAAGAGGATGCTTCTCTTGTTGCAGCCTGTGTGATGTGCAGATATTTCAATGAGTGAACGGTCGGCTGACTGCGAGAGGGAATAGGATATTCCTCTGGGAATGAAGCACCTCCCCTTTAATCGCTCGGTTGAGCTTCTCTCGGAGCTGTAGTCGCTCTCTTCACTCGCACATTTTACCGTCAGGCGTCAGAGGAACTCTGGTGGATTTCGGCGCTCTTGTTGTGCCTGAAAAGCTGACGTTTTTCCCTTTTTTTCTTGTCATTTCTTGGAATTAAAAGCGTGAACACTCGAAGGCTTTGTCACTTCTCTGTGTCGGTTTTTTGTCATCGACATGAAGAAACGCGGAATAAAGCATCCAAAGTGGCTGAAGGACTGAACAGGGTAAGTGAGTGTGCCTTCGCAGCGCTGCGCTCATTGGCATTTAAATCATTAAAGCATTTAAATTTTGGTGATTGTTTTGAGGGGAAGTTTAAGAAAAAAATAGCTTATTTTCAGCTGTACAGATTTTCGAATAACTCTGCACCAAATTAAACTTATCATATTCTATGTTGGTTAAATTACAAAAGAAAAGCAGGTAAGATGTTTGAATTTAACACAACTTCGGTTTCTTCGATTCCACGTTACTTTTTAATATCCTGTCGTAGTCTCTGTCCTCCTTTTTTATCAGCATGTTCAAGTCAGACTTTATAGCCGGGGTGTGAGATGTAATTGCAGCCTTTGGGCAAAGTCCAGATGCCAGATGTTATTGCTCCCTGCGTAAAACAAAAGGAGTGCGTAAAGCCCAACTGTTAGTGTAGTTTAGTGTCACTTGAGTGCATATAAACGCACACTGATTGTGGGTCTGTGATCAGGAGAAAGTTGTCGTGCGCAAATATTGGGAGATCAGGACGCGTGGATTAATATTTTGTGTGTTTTTAATTTTTTTTTTCATTAGAAGAGCTGTTTTTTAAATCCTTGTCACTATTAGAAAATCACACAGAGCAAATCCAATCCTCAGCTCTCACAATCTCATCAGAAATAAGGTCAAGCAATAACCCTCTTGTCCCTGTCTGCCCCCTGCAGCCTCCTGCTCTCACTCCACCGCACGCAGTTTGGAATCAGAGCTGCAATGGCAAAGTGGCTGAAAGACTACCTGAGCTTTGGCAGCAGGAAGGTGCCTCCACAGCCGCCCACACCAGATTACACAGAGAGCGAGATCCTGAAAGCCTACCGGCTCCAGAGGGACCTGGACTTCGAAGATCCGTATGAGGAGTCCGAAAACAGGTCCAGGGGCGAGTCTGGGGCCTCTGAGCCAGCCACACCTGTGTATGGGTCTCCCATGAAGTCCTCTACTGTGGACGTGAAGTCCCCCAAACACAGACTAATCAAAGTGGACTCCCAGGAGCTGGGGCGCACCAAGATCCTCCTCAGTGCCATTTCCTTAGAGGACCAGCAAGAACCTGTAAGAGCCTCAATTTCTCAGCATGTGTTTTTACTGTAGGTGTTCAGAGCAAAAAGCAAGTGATGACAAATTCAAATTTTTATGTGGCTCCTGTCTTGTGAGGTGGAGGATGAGAGCGAGAAGGAGAGATGAAGGAAAGGAAAGAAAAAAAAAAGCTCTCCCACTTCTCTCTTATCCTGTTTCCATCACCGTGACAGCTTTATTGATCAGACTCCATAAGCAAGTGACTGGTAATGTGTGTCACAATAATGCATTGTTTAAATAAATCACATTATATACGCGCCACATAAATTTTCTTCCCTAGATGGAAGAAAGAATTATTAATGGCTTGAGCTGACCATTGAATCAGAGAGGGTCACAGTCCCTTGAGTTTATGTCCTATCATAAATAATAAATGAGGTTTGGTTTTGCAAGCTGAGAGACCCCTGCATGAGCACATGTTAGGGGCCATATACAGTGCGCCGTATGGTGATATGTCAAGGGCCACAGGGAGCTATAATTTATGCCGTGGTGCTGTTTGTGTCATCAGGACTGCAGTGCCGTCCTGCCTGTGCACTATGCGTGTTTGGCTGAGAACATATGCAGCTACCGAGAAGTAAAAAGACAAACAGATGTTATTGAGAGAGAGTGACTGTAGCAAAGGTTTTTACAAGGAAATAGTCTGCACATTAATTCAGCTCACATATGCTGAGTAAGTTAGGGGTATTTCAGGGTTTTATCATATTCATCGCTGCAGTTAAATCCATGACTCCACTCATGGAAAATGCTACAAGTGCAAAAGTCCTGAAGTGGATTGAAGTAATAGTCTTAACTCCAGTCGATAGCTCCCCTCTCTACCCCACTCTCCTTCTGCTCTCATTAATTTCCCAGGGTCTGTGGGAACATCAGCACTCTAATTAACATTGCAGATTCCCGTACATCAATAGATAACCTGTTACAGAATCAACAAGGGATTAGGATGTAATTTTGTGAGGGTGTGCACATGTCTAGCAGGAATTTGGGCAGCACGCTTTGCTAGAGTGATTTCCTTTGTCAGAGAGGGAGAGAGACATAGGAGAGCACTTTGCCAAAGGGTGACAGTGTTTGTCGGTACGTGCACTTGTAGGTACGTGCGCGTGTGTGTGTGTGTGTGAGAGAGAGACCATATGGCTGCCTTTGTAGCTGTCAGTGTGCCAGCTGACCACTGTTTTCCTCCTGTGCTTGTATGAAGGAACAAATGCTCCCAACCAACCAACCAAATCCCTCTTCACTCCAGCCAAAAAAAAAACTGATCATCCTCAGATAGGACAGTTTCTCGCTGCATTGCATATAGCTTTCATGTGGGAACAAAGATACAAAATAGAAAATAGTTCCTCTTCATGGGGTTTGAAGAGGGAACAATATTATGTTGCCACTAAAGATACTCTACACAGAATCTGCATGGAATCGTGATGTTGAACTCTAAAGGTGCAAATTAGTGTGACAATGATACCCGAAAAGCATTTTTCTGTGGAACCAAACATATATTTAATGTGGCATTCAGAGAGGATGTGATTGCTGGTTAAGAGTGTTGTGCTGCTCTCTCCATCTCAGTCTCCTGATGAGCTATTGTCTGTGCAGCACTTCTTCCTTTTCAGCAGTTATACATGTAGCGAAGACTGAATTTTCCTGACTATTAGAGAGCATTTATGTCCTGTACTTTATTCAAGTGTGATGTGAAGCTTTTTACAAAATGCTGGCTGGAATTCAAATTCATTATAGCTTGTGAGTGTGCTTGCAAGACAGAAATCACGTTTTATTTGGTTTGTATTTATTATATTAAGTCCAAAAATGCTGGAGACATTTTTTCCTCCAAGGGGACAAGTTAATGTTCTGCGACAAAAGTCATTTTTCTTCATAAGTAAGTGTGTGTCTTGTCCTTTAGGTGGTGCCGTCTGCTCCGCTGGCAGGGGACACGGATTACTCTGATCCATTCGATGCTCGCTTGGACCACCGACTAGAACCAGATCTCGGACCCGTTCCGTCTGAGAACAACGGCTACATGGAACCATATGAGGCCCAGAGAGTCATAACAGGTTAGTGGACTCATCACTCAGTATCTTATCAGTATTATGATGTTTCTGTGAGCCGCATTGTTATCATAGAATATAATGGGGTTTTCGGTTCCATTCCCTCCTTTTATCCCTTCCTTTTTGTGTTTCAGGTTCTTATTTTTAGTTATCTACGACTGTTATCTCCACATGTATGCCCACAAATGATGAATCAGGATTGCCTTCGTAATATAAGATTGGATACTCCAAAGGGTTAAATTAGGGTTTAGGTTTCTCCGATGCTACATAAAAAAAACAAGCATGTATTTTATTGGATTTCAGGGTTACCAAATCATGAACAAACCATAGCCTGAAGTATTATTATCATTGATCACATGTCAATATCAACATTGAGATGTTGTTTCAACAATGAGATATTATTTGGACATTATTTGTTTCTGCATTCATAAAATAATGTATCCTTATTGCCATGTTTTTCTGCTCTTTGTTCTCAAGACACTGGTGTTAATTCATGTTTATTGCTTTCTTTGTTAATAAACAGTTGTGCAATAGACTGCTGTCACTGTCCTCTCCACTGTGTTTTTAGTTCATTGCAGCTGAGTCGGCTCTCAGCCTCACGAAATGTCCCTATTAGAGATGTCTATTCACTCTCGGACCCTCCCTCCTCCCTTGTGATTTTCTCCCCACATCGTCTAGTACACATCTATCGTTTTCCATTTGTCTCTCTTCCTGTAACATCTCTGTCTGCCCCTTTCCCAGTGCTCTCCCTGGTCTGTCCCAGTCATTTAGTGTAAAAGCCCCCCCTCCACTCCCTCTCCTTCCCTCCCCTCCCCTCCGCTTTTCCCATTTATATCTCGCTTCATCTCAAGGGCTCTCCCCAGCCCTGAGGGGAGTCTGGCCATCTCTCTAATCTGTCTTTTAGCAAATTCTATGTCCTGTCCTCTCTCCGTTGTCACCTCCTCTGCTTTTTTGCTGGTCAAATGAAGTTCATAATCTCAGGCCTAAGTGAATGAAGCATCCTTTCCTCTGCCCAACCAATCCATAATAATCGCAAAAACCTCAAAGAAAATCTTTTCTCGCAGCAGCTGGATGGAGCCATTGGAGAGATTAGATTCACAGCGGTGATGGCTGAGCGTTTGGAAAAGCATTGTCACAGCTCTTTCATTGACTTTGAATTGAGACTGTCACTCCAGGGCTGTCTGTCAGCCTGCTTTTGTCTGTCTGTCTGTCTGTCTGTTTGTCTCACAGATTGTTTTTGTCTCATTAAAAAAACACAGCAGAGTGGCAAAGACAGATGTGAGATCGGAATAGTAATTATCTCCCACAAAGACTGTCCTGAAAAGACACCTGTGTGCTTTTTAGACTGCACTTTTATGGAAAAAAACATCTGCCTCTCAAGTTGTTGTGTTTCTAACGCAGTCATGATTCTTCAGTTTGGTTCATGATGTTAAAAGACAGGTCTGATTCCAGTTCTTGTGTCATAAGGTGCTCTGACACACATCTGTATACCTAAACACTCCCCAGCCCTCCTCATCATCACTCCCCTCAGTCTTCAATCTCTGTCACCTCTCTGTCAAATTGCTATTTTCTCCCCCCTCCTGCTTGTGTTTTCCTCCATCATGCTTCCTATGAATTTCTCATTTTATTTCCTACATGCCTGTTTTTATCTCTCTGCCTTCATCTTCTCCATCTCCAGGCCGCCGCTGACACCGCGGGTTCCCAGCGCAGGTAGAGCAGCATTCAGCCCCGCTGTGCTTCTGTCTCAATGACTTAACATCAAACGCTGACAGACCCCCCCCCTCCACCTCCCTCCCTTGTCCCTCTCTCCCATCACTCCCTTCCTTCCCCTCTCTTCTCACTGCTTCTCTTTCCTCTTCCTCCTCCTCCTCCTGCTCCTCTACCTCATCACCTCCTTTCCTCCTCTCCCCCCCCTCCCTTCCCTTGCTCCTCCTCTCCATTTTCCCTCCACCCTCCTCTTCATAACCTCAAGGCCTTTCCCCAGGGCCTCCACTCAGTCGCCATGGTGACTACAGGGTCGCCCAATAGCAGTGTGTTGTCGTGTGAAGGTTAAAGTTTTCCTCTGCCTTTCTCCAGCGAACCCTGCCATTTAGTCGTAGCACTCTTCCCTTCTCACGTGAGTGTGCCTCCTTTGCAAGGCTGCTGGCTGTGTGGACACAAAAGATGCCTACTCCTTCATTTTCCTCCCATTTTCTCCTCTTCTGTGCCACCAGTTTCCTTTAAAGGGTACATTTTTAAGGTCAACATATCAAAGGGCTGTTGCTGATTGCTGCTGCTGCTGCGGCTTTGATGCTCCTATTGATGCATTCAGAAATCTGATTTCCTCCTTTTGCTTGTGTCAATAATGTTAAAGCCTTTTATCTCATGGCCATATTTGACTCCACATAATAGTTGCAGGTGCCGAGAAACATTTCTTAGTTGGAACCTACTGAGAAAGTGATGAAAATGTTAACAAGGAAACATGGATGCTGTTGTGAGCAGCGTTAGATTGCTGCTGGGATTCGGATAGATGAGAGGAGGGTGGTGGGGGGTTGCCCACCATGTTGCTATTCAGCATCTAGCCCAAGGCATCGTTAAGCCCCCCCATATGAGATTCTGAGCCCACGGCAAGCTGTGCAAACATCATTTGTCTCTCTCTTCTAATTCTAGTCATGTCAGAGCTCAACAGGCTTTTGTTTTATAGTAAAGAATAATATCAGTGTTGTGTGTAGGGGAACCTCATCACTACCGGCAAATGTTATTGCTTAACGTTGCCTGTTTTTCTTGCAGACTGGTTAAATGCGACACAACCACCAAAACTCTGAATATTTGCCTTCATTTATACTGAATTTGTGTTATTTTGGGTATGCTTTGACAGAGCTGCAGCGTGGCCCAGGAGGAGGACGGGCGCGGGGCGGGGTGCAGCTCTACGACACCCCTTATGAAGACGAACGAGGCCAGCGTCTAGGCTTTGTGTACGGAGAACCTCAGGAGGAGGGCAAGGAGAGCAGCAGGCTGCCGCAAGATGATGAGAGACCAGCTGATGAGTATGACCAACCCTGGGAATGGAAAAAGGACCACATCTCCAAAGCTTTTGCAGGTAACCAGAAAAATCATTATCACAGCAACATCAGCAAAAACCAGAGCAGAGCATAGTCTGACAAATCCATCCATGAAGTTTCGATCATTTCGGCCAAAAAAAAAGGCTCAAATCACGGGAGAAGATCTCCCTCAACGAACCATTCCTACACCTGATTGGATGAATACTCCATTAACTGGATTGTTACTGATGTTTGCTTATGATTTTCATTGTAAAAATGATCAGAAAATCATTTTTAGAGTTTGGCTATGGAGCTGCTTAATTTTATAATTAAAATGGCTATTTTACATGTCTGTTCAAGTGTTTTAAGAGGCATTGAATCACATTACTGTCTCAAGCTTTCCTCATACTTTGTTGGTTCTTCTGGCTTCATGCTGCCAGGCTCAATCGATACTCAGTTTCCCAGAATAAAATTCAGCAAAAAAAAGAAGAGGTTTTTAGATTCAGGCTGTAAGCAGTGTGCACTAAAAGCATTTTTAACTGAAGGTGCAGTTTAAAGCAACCATATTGGCAATCATCCATTGCATTGTCTTTAAGCAAAACAGTGAATCGATACCAACTACAGAGATCCCCTGAAGTCAGTTGCCAAGCATATACCATAAGGTATCTCACAAAATATGCTTCTTTTTTAAAGGGAATCATTCCATAGAATTGCTGAAAATGGTTAAGACCAGACTGTATTTAAAGGTCAGAGCCCTGCCAGGAGCACACAAAGAGCTCTGCTGCTGATTCTACATGTTGAAATACTCATCTGGCTGTCCTGACCTTTAATGTAACGTCTGCCCCTCAACATTACATCTGCAGAGCCCTTCTTTTTTGCAGGAAACGGAGACTTCTGTGACCTTCACTGTCTCAGCTCAAATGACACACATCGTTCTCTCCCTTTCACACCATTTAAACACCTTCTGGTCACCATTGATTTCTTGCTTTCACACATATGACAGACCACAGTCACAACAACCTCTTAGATGTTCATTCGGACTGACAGAGGCGTCTTGAGAGTGTGTGTGTGTTTATGTGTGAGAGAGGCTTCATATGGGGACAGAGTGTTAACAGAAGGTTAGCAGAGGAGGGACACTGAACACAGGGTTCATTTTTTTCCATAATAATGGCGTTATCTGCAGTATTTTTTTTAAATAATAGGCATGGTGCATGATTATTATTTTAGTCATACTGACAGTGCATGTCTCATCCCATCCCATTATGTTCCATCTACTGAGTATAATTGGAAGGAGAGAGTGAAGGGGAAGTAAGAGATAGTGAGGTAAAGAGAAACAGAACCAGACTGATAGGTCATTTAGGAGTAGATCAGTGTAAGGCATGCCAGGCCAAGTCGACTTAATTGAGCTGCATCTCCAAGTCACCAAGGTCAAGGTGATGGGATAATAAATCAACCTTGCCTCATCGGTGCTCCCTCCACTCCCACTCCTCTACCTCCCCTCCCCTTCTCAGTTAATTACATGCCTACATGTGCGTGACTGATCCACTGCTAATAAAAGGGTCATGGTCAGCACACAATTGTCTGAACACACACATACACACACATATCCATTCACACAGTCTTCATGCTCAAATCACATTAACCAGAGAAGCAGCAAAGAGACACCAGAACTTATTTGAGAGTGGGGATGATTTGAGAAGGAGGTGGACGAGAGTTAATTTAAAAGCCTGTATCACCTCTCACCTACTTAGTACTCATTCTTGCTTTATCTGTCGTTTTTTTTCCCTCTCCAGCTCTTCCTCTCTGTGCCACATACAGTATGCACTCCCGCGGAGGAGCGCTTACAGCACCATTAGAGAACGCAGTGGAGGAAAACGCTTGCACGACTCGAGTTGTCTGACCCCTTGTTTTTTCCATTTGGAGTCAGCACTCTTCAGCTGGCATGCTGTCTGTCTGAGCAGACCAAAGCACTGAAGTGTAAACACACAAACAGTATTTTCCATTCTCACATTTAATCCATATTCCCAGACCCACTCAGCGTTGCTAGGCACAGCCCACATGTGAGGGAGGGGAGAGATGGGGAGGACAAGAACGGAGCTGGAAGAGAGAGATGGAAAAGATGGAACGAGGGGGGGAAAAAAAGAGATGAGGAGGAGGTATGAGAGGGAGATGGACAGAGAGAGGTAAATGGATAGAGAGACTGCGGAGAAAGCTAGCTGGAGAGAAATAGGAAGGGACATCCAAGGTTATTGTATGTTTGGTGGCAGCTCGCTGGATGTTTGTGGAGGCCCAGTGCTTCAGAGGGGAGGGGCGTTGAGGAGAATTAATGGTCGGGGGCTGTGGTGAGGTGAGGCGGAGGGAGAAGAGGGGGGAGTCAGGGCCATTGTGGCAGGGTGTAATCAGTCATCCACTAACATAGGCGCACTCTCTCACACATATACACACACCAGCGCAGCAGCGGTGACAGGGCTGTCGCCACAGCCCTCTCTCCCTACGGATGTGACACACTCTCTCAGATAACCCTCTATAAGGGGCAAAGGGGGGCATAGCGATCTGCCAGCAGCCCCTAAGCTCTCGCCTCATCATCACCTTCACACAGACGTCTGCACATACTGTAGACACACACATACACGGATTGTGAACCAGGCTTTCTAGTTCTGATTATCACCAGGCATCACATTCAAGGGTGAGAAGAGGTTGTGTGCGTGTTGGCACAAATGAGTGTGGGGGTGTTTGTGTGGGTGTAGGGAGGTTGGTCTATATTGTGTTTGGATTTGTGTGCATTGCATTCATGCAGGCACTTCTGAACGGAATTTCTCTGATTATGATTTTAATAGCTTATCCATGCTTGAATGTTTTTGTTTTTTTGCATTTATTTGACAGTTGACAGTAGAGAAGCAGACAGGAAACAAGGGGGAGAGAGAGGGGTATGACATGCAACAAAGATCCCCAGGCAGATTCAAACAAGAGATGTTGCAGTTACATGGCATGCGCTGTAACCATGTGGCTACCACGGCGCTCCATCCATGCTTAAATGTAATCGCCAGGGTGAATATTGCGTGCTGCTGCTATTTTTCAAATAGTATAAGAATTAAGCTTGCCTCCAAAGCATTTGACTTATTTTCCATCAGATGTGGACTCCACTTTATCCAGCTGTGTGAGGGTGAGCCTGGCGGTGCCTGAAGGGTCGGACGTGACAGACCCCTCTCAGTCCGGTGGGTTTTAATTACAACGTTGGAAAGCTGTCACCCGTCGCCACCATGCAGCTCAAATTACAGCAGTCATTAATTCCTGGAAGTCAATACACAGTCCGGCGGTGAGAGATTGGCCCCGAAGCCATTCGGCACCAATTAGTGAGCTAATGAAAGGCACTATCTCATTAGCTCTCTGATGGCCACACCTAATGAAGAAATGAATGGGTGTTTCAGGTATTTCACATTTTTAAGTGTTATAGTCCTGAAAGGGGGCTTTGAGCCATTTGATGCAGATGACGACTGTCTGAGGGTGGGAGGAGTGGGCACAGGATGATAGAGCTGCAAATCAGCTGGAAGTCTGGGGATGGTGAATGAATAACATTGCCATCCCTAGCAATTACTATTATGGTGCCATTGAGCAAAGTCCTTATTCTCCTCTTGTTCCAGTGCAGCTGCTCATTAGACGGCAGCAGAGGACTGAGCTTATACAGTGAAGCTCCTGAGTATGAATGTGTGCATCCCAAAAGCAGGACAATGGTGAAACAGATGAGTTTTTAGGTATAAGTAAACCCTTTGTGGGACAAAACAACATATCCTGTAATTTATTTTTCTTATCTCTGGCAGTGTATTTATTCCACACAAATGTCTGTTGCCGAAAATGTAAACTGCAACAAAATGTTTCTATGCAGGTGTTTTGGGAAAAGGGTACTTGACACCAGTTATGTAAAACAGCTAAAGTCTTCATGACCTGGTCATAGCGTCAGACACCACTGTTTTAGCCTTGCTAGCCTCATAGCTTAAATGGAAGGTAGTGGTCGATCAGTCGGTCCACCAGTTTGGTCCATGTCTAAAATATCCCAGAAACTATTGGATGGATTGTTATGAAATGTGGTACAAACATTCATGTCCCCTGCAGGATAAATTGTAATCACTTTGGTGACCCTTTAAGTTTTCATCTAGCCTCATCAACAAGTCAAAATTTCAGTTTGTCTTAATCTTTGGTTTATGACCACATACGTAGGCCAACCTGAAAAACTGTTCCCAGTAGCCTCAGCTGTTCTTGTGTTTAGTGCTAATTAGTGAATGTTTGAATGTTTAACAAGCTAAATTAAAATGGTGAATTAATAAATACAGCCTCACAAAGCTGCTAACATGGCTGCAGACTCTTGGCAATTGAAAAGCAAAGCTAAAGAATAAAGAATTTGCAAATTATTACCGTAAGAAAGAAGATATACAGAAATGTTTAAAATGCTTTAAAGGTTATACTCAGCACTGATTTCTTTATCCTTACTTTTGCAAATAGCACTGCAAGCTGGATGTTAAAGGGTGCTTTCAAGTATTAATGAATACTGAAGCAAAAAGCTCAGTTTAGCAAAGCTTGCAAGAACACCTTGACAGAGTGCCAGCATGTATATGTGCTGTGTCTGGAAGTTTGGATACAGGTGCTCTGACAGGGCAGGACGAGGTTTCCTGAGCTATTCTGAGTGTGTACATGTTCCTGTTGGAGCTTGATTATGTATGTTTGTGTGTTGTATGTTTAAAGTAACCTCATTGATCTGTATAACAGACAGGTAGTGCAGACGGCTAAATCCATCCCATCAGTCAGCACCCACTCCCTTCACTTTGAGTTTTAGATCCTAGCTTCTGGCTCCCGGTTCAGATTTCCCCCCTGTAAAGAGCAATAGATACAGGCACTCATTCATTCCCACCGCCATTTCCTTTCTGAAATCAGGCCAGGGGGGTAGATAGTAGTGATGGTGTTGTTCATTTGATGGTGGTGATGATGATGATGGTTGTGACAGTGTTTGACAATGCTGCTGACCTCGGCTTACTATGTCAATTTTGTTTTGTTTATGATGACATTGGCGGCTACGTGGTTTACGTAGGTTGTTGAGTTGAATTGTGTTTACATGCCCATTCTAAGGTAACACACGATTCCTATTTTCATGGTATTATACACTGATTAAAACATACTTATGAATATTTTATTCCATTTCTGCCAATTCTGTTCTGCTAGATGCCACTAAATCTTACACACTCATCCTTTAAATTGAAGTCGTGTCGGATATGTGCACTTAAACAAACATGGAGACAAAGAAAAAAGGGAAAAGGAAAATCAGATTTCCATTTCTGCTCTCTGTTGCTCTAAGCAGGCCCTGGGGGCATCAGACCAGCCTCTTCATCAGTTTACTGGCAGTAGAAGGACCATTTTTTCACACTCTCTCTCTTTCACTCTTGCCTCCTTTTTCTCTTTTTCACATTTCCTCTCTCTTGCCCTTGATTCCTCATTGCTCGCAGCTTTTCTGTCTCTTCAGAGTGAACCTTTACTGACATTAATGAAAAGGCATGTCCTTCGTGATTCCCTCTCCACGACCAATACGAGAAACAGAGAGATGATGGAAGTAGAGTAGGACAAGAGAGGAAAGGAGCAAGGGAATATGAAAAGAGAGATAATGCCCCACTTAGAGTGAGATAGGTGAAGGACTAGAAATGAAGAAAAACAGAGCAGCACGGGAAGAGCTGCATAAATCCACACAGGAATTGATATAATGAATGTCTGGAAAATGGATACACAGAAATGATTGTCAAGGAACATGTGATGCTTTTAATATTCAAATCAAAATGGTGCAGATCCATATTATGAAAAGAGAACTTATATGAATGCATGTTTTTTTTTTTCCTGCCCTGGCATAAGGTGTTAATTGTCTTCCCTTATGGGGGCCGTTTTGCCCAGCAGAAGGTCTTTGTGTGCAAGGAGAGGACGGGATGTGAGGGCTGTTTGAAAAACAGATGCCTTCATTAATGGACCTAACGAAGCTGTTCTATTGTCTTGTCTGTTCCTCGTTTATTAAGAGGACACAGAAAACAGCTGGTGTGTTCGAAAAATCAGTTATCCGTCACTCAAGGTGATGTGTCCCGTGCGCAACACAAAAATGAAAACCTAGCCGGGCCATTCCCTCCCCCTCAGATCATTTCTGGTAAATGTTAGCAGGTAGTTGAGGCGCCAAGCACACGTTGGATTTTGGCAGACTGCAAATAACTGAATTGCTGTCACCTGTTTCATCCATTGGGTTCAAGTGTGAGACTGAACTGATGTTTCAGCATATATTCTGGATACAGTTTAGTAGATTTGAAGTACTAGTCATGAATACAGACTGTGAGCGCTGGTGTGAGTATGCCTTTGTCTGTAAACCATTCATGTGTCTCATTGTCTTGTATTTGAGAACAAAGCAGAGTACTAAAAGCTCTCTGTCTATGACAAATCCACAGGTTCCCATTTGAAGTGAATAGAAGCCAGATGTTCCCAGCAAGTGAATGAGTGACATGCTATGATGTGTGTGTGTATGTGTGTTGTTTGGTATTCAGCCTTTTGTTATCAGGATGAGGAGCTCAGACATGGTTTTCTGTGTGTTTGTGTCGAGTCTTTTGCAGTCGAGAGAGCTGCCAGTGTTTCAGTCTGACAGATAGAAACAGAAATACCGAATCCACGTTTGTTTATTAGACCTGCAGCTTTAGGAGGAGGCTTCAGGGTCACCCTGAATCACAGGAAAAGAATGTGGTTTATGTGAAAATGGATTTCTTTATAGAGATTTGATATAGTTTTACAGTGTGGAAAGTTTCACCCTGTGACAGAAGGTGAGAACATGGAAGAGGGGCATTTTAAATCATGAGATCTTCCTGTGAATTAAAAAGCAAGAGTTATTATTACCACAACATTACACCAAAGTCCTCTTTCATGACGGTTCTGTCGGTCTGTTTAATGTCTCGCCTCTATTGGCTGTGTCTACTCTCTGTGTGGTTTTGTATGTCTGTGTGTTTGCAGCTCACATTAGCCACAGAGATACAAAAATCTGCCAATTTGATGATTTCTTTGATGAGCAATAATCAATCCTGGATCTCAGGACCCGGAGCTCTGCTGGTTTTCATTCCATTATCTACTTGGGTACTGGTTTACAGCTCAGATACAAGGTAATGCAGTCCAGTATGGTAGGAGATTAGCACTACACTGGACCAAAAGATAAGGGTTTAGTGATCTTAGTGATCTGCCTCATTTCAAGGTGTGTTGAGTTGATCAAGAAATATTTAATAGATGGATAAGGCAGTGGAAACAACTGAAATCCTCTCACCTCAGTTTACTCAAGGACACTAGACAAGATTCATTGTTAAGAAGGACAACAGCCAAACACTGAGAGAGGAATCTTGATGGAATTTTCCTCTCTGTCGGCAGTACACCACTACCTGAGCTTATCTCTCACTCAGTTGGCTGAGCACATTTCTGATCTGTAATAAATTGTCTTGCCTGTCTCCATCCTTGTTCTCTTTTCTTGTAACCCTTCAACTGCTTCTGTGTGCTTCTCATTTACACCCTTCTCTCTTTCTGTGTGTCTCTCTCAGTTTTGTTTGAGAATTAGAGGTGTGAAATGTGATGCGGTGCCGAGCGGACAGGCAGCAGAGTGTGGCAGTGGCGGTGTTTAGGGGTGTCAGGTGTGTGTGTGTGTGTGTCTTTGCGTGTGTTTGCGTGCATGTCTCCCATTGAGGGGTGCCAGGCCACACTTTAATCCTGGCTTCAGCGGAGGTGCGGCCCGCTCCAGATGGGGCCATTGTACTGCGCCATGCATCAATAATTCACAGAGAGCCAGAGAAAGTGGCGGAGTGTGTCTGCCTGCTCAATAATTAACCAGGGAAGGAGAGAGGCATGTATGAAGCCTAAAGCCTGGGTCTCTCTCCAAACGCCCATTCAAATGGCCTTTGATGTCCCGGGCCTGGGGGGTCTTTGGATTTGTCGGCTCATTAAGACGTCACCCGTCTTTTCCTTGTATTTGTTTTGTAATCCGTTTTCGCTCTGAGCTGGGGCTGAATGTACGGTGTGAAACTGGCAATTCGCATAATGTGTGTTTGTGTGTGTGTGTGTGTGTGTGTGAGACTGTAGAAATTACTGTTACAGTAGATGGTTGCCTGCCATGGTAGATAAGGAGCTATTTTCAGTTCTGTCTCACTGTGCACCTTCTGCCGCCCTCCTACTGTAGGTAGGACAATGTATTGTGCATTATTCTGCCCCCACGCTCCGCTCCTCAGTTCCTCTGTCACACTACGCTGTGGGTTGCAGCACACATGAAGTCACGTTTTGTTTTCATTGCTGCTTGCGCTACCAGACAATTTCTCAAAGTGGATTCATTCAGATGACTATAAATAATGCAGCCTCTGACTTCCCCTGTCCTCTCTGTGTCCTATCTTCTTTGCTTTCTTTAGTCGTCTCTCACATGATAAATTACTCTAAATATAGGGTCTGAAATACCTGTTTATCTACAAGGACAGGAGATAGAGTATATTACTTCTCGACATGACAGGAAGTATAGTTAACTACATTTCTTGACACCACATCCCTGTCATCTGCACACACACCGCCTCTCCCACTTTCAACAGGGCTTCCCTTTCTTCTGCCTCTTTCACGTCTCACTTCTCGCTTACTCTCGCCTCCTCACATTAAAATCTTGCACCCGATTTCAGTCTCACCTCTCAATCATCACCACCTCTGTCACATATCTTCCTTTTGGTTAACTTTTTTCAAACCCATCTGCTGTTTTCTCACTCTGTCGCTCCCCTTTTCTCTCGCCTCCTCCCCCTCCCGCTTTCCCCCCCTGTATTAGAAATGAGGGAGTTGTCGGTGTTGCCTTGGCCTGCCCCAGTGGGTCAGCTGGAGGAGGAGCCCCCCGTCAGAGAGCAAGGTGACCTCTCACCCCTGAACATAACCCCCTACCCTGCCTTCCTTTATCACCCCACCACAAGCACACACGTGCAGTCGCCATGACCTCCATGATCCAGGCTGTTGTCCTACATCTGCTCTACATTCACCGTAAACCCCCCGTGACCTGCATCTGCACCACCTGCATCTGTCCCTGCCTGTTGCGACTGCTCGGTGGTTAGGTTTTAGAATTTAAAGCACTCCCTTCTTACCATATCCCCTTCTTGTATCAACCATGCATGAAAAGTTCCATGTTAAGTAGGCTGTCTCTCTTGTTCATATCAGTGTGCTCAGTGCTGCCGTGGTGCATTTCATGTTTAATCACAAGTTCTGTAGATTGAATTTCACCGAAAGCAGGCACAGAGGGGTAAATAACACTTCAGTCTGTAATTCGTACTAGAGTCGAGTCTGCTTAGTCAATATCAAGTGCAGTGTAGTCTACTGGAAGATGCAAAAGTGCACCAGAGCCAGGCATGGAAGACGCCAGCTTCCTGTCTCCATCTGGCCTGGGGGAAAATGTTGATGATAGTAATTGTGATGATGCTGATAGTTTTGCAGTCTGTCAGACCCGAACCTGCTCTCTTCTAATTCAGCCCATCCAACGAGAGGTCTCTCTGCTGCATGCCTGGTTTTGTAATAGCCGGATGTCTGATGTTTACCCAAGTCTGGCTGTGAGGGTTAATCCCTTTTTGATCACAGCAGAGTGTAAATAATGTGACTCACTTTTTCTGTCCCCATCTGCCAACAGTGCAGTTTGATGGTGCAGAGTGGGACCGTTCGTCATCGCCAACAGAGCGGTTGCGTCCTCCAGGGCCCAGGTCCAGCCCGCTGGCAGGAGGGGGGATGAAGTTTCGAATGCCACAGGAAGGCCTCGCTATGGTGGGGGAGAGAGTGGACCCCACACTGCCTCTGGAGAAGCAGGTGTATGTATGCTGTCTTTATTTTAAACCCATAGGAGCTAAAGAACATATATCACTTTTTATGCATTGGAGTGCAGACCACACTGCTGTTAAGGTTTTTATTAGATTAAAAGGTTTACATGCCTTGATATTCAATGATTTTTGATACTCAATGATTGAGTGTCCCTGTTGCCATTAATTTAATTGCCTTTAATGTAATGTGCGGTGAAGAAATTGCTGTGTCTTAGAAGAACAAAAGCATTAACATTCGTACCGGTGATACAGTTGACATTAGTTGTACCCACATAGCTGTGCAAAATGAATATATATGTGCACATGTGGCAGTCCAAGGAAAGTTAAGAGTAAGATGTTCAGAAGTCACAGAAATATAGGATGAAACCAGGCATCTTAAATAAAGCCAAAAACTAATTTTATTGCACCACTTTGATCTATTAAGGGGTTTGGACACATTAAAACGAAACGATTATGTGTTTTAGCTAAGCAGCACTCATCAGAGCTTACAGAATTGCAAAAGGTTAGAAGGAAAACTAATTAAGTCAGAACACTAAAAACACTCATTTACTTTGGTCTTGTAATTTCAGACATCATTGGTGTAATTTATGTGCTGTTTTTGTGCAGATAAAGGGTCATTTTATTAATGAAATCCAAGCACATAACACCCCTTAAGCACACATACACATGCGCACACACGACACTCGCAGTGTCGAACACACAAACACAAACATGTGCACACATATACATGAGGGTGGTAAGTTGATTATTTTGCCCCATTACTGCCTGATGATCTCTTAAGGATTGTTATGAGCTTTGTGGGCTTCTTCAGCTCTGTTTTAAACTGAATAAACAGCATCACTGTCAACCTGTGATGTTCAGTGCACCTGGCTAAGTCATGTCCAAGAAAATCTCATGAGTATGACAAAAAAATATGTATTTCACTTCCTGGTTGTGTTGGTCTCTAACAGTTTTGTCTTTTGATTATAGTCTGATGACACACTTCCTGTATTTTAAAACTGTTGTTCCAGTCCAAGACTCTAATTTCACAGTCTGATTGTAGCATTAGCATGTGGTTATGGAGGATGGAAAATGATATAAGTCTAGATAAATAAATAATTGCATAGACCTGGCTCTACCACTACTGCCTGGCTTGACGGCTACAGTAGCTGCTTCTACCATAACAAACCCCAGTCTCCAACCAAAATGTCTGCAGTCGAGTTGTGTTGTGGGTAATGTAGGCACCAGATTTTGACGAGGAATAAGAATGCAAGAAGTAAAAAAGATGATGTGTCTGGTTCTGCTGCATCAATTTTTTCCTTTTTAAAGCGTCCATTTTGAGTCAAGCAATGTTATGGGTGTGCAATGCTAAATCAGAGGATTACTCTTTTAATGTAAATAATCTTTAGAAATATTCATACTATTAACTTTGGTGTAATGATAATTGTTACACTAATCTTGAGATGTTTTGCTATAATTGTCAACCTTCTGCATCAAATCAATAACATGACACTATAGATTTTCTTTGCCAGTGTCATAAAATAGTGTTGGAATCCCACCAAACCACTTGTATCATATTAGAATATTTGAATATCCATTGCTGATAAAGCAGCTGTTGATTTGTTTGATCTTACTGTGTGTGTGTGTGCTCTGTCCATCAGATGGTACCACGGTTCGCTGTCGCGTTCGGAGGCAGAGTCTCTGCTAACGTTGTGTAAAGAGTGCAGCTATCTGGTGAGGAACAGTCAGACCAACCGCTCCGACTACTCGCTGTCCCTACGGTAGGACACGGACACACACTCACACACACTAACTCTGCCACTCCAACAAGAAATGAAACACCTGAGCACCTTTAATATTGTTCTCGGATTAACTGCTTTACAATTTGATTGCGCCCTTCTCTTTTTTTTTTCCTGCCGTGTGACTGCGGAGTGTGTGCGAAGTGTGTGTGAAGCCACCTGAGCTACTGATCTCATATCGCAGTCTCCACACCTCTCCATCTGTCTCACCTCCTTCTCTCCCCCTCCCTCCCATCCTCTATCACCCCCACTTAAGATCACTGCTGCACTGATTCCTCTCCCAATACTCATTTGCAGGGCACAATACTGCTTATCTGGTCAAATCTCTTCCTTGTAATTACTACCACGATCCATCGTCCTGGGCTGACATTGCCCTCCCATCATCCCTCTGTCCTCACCCCATCCTTGGCCCCTCTCTGTGGTCCTCTTCCTTGGCCCCAGCAGGGCCTCCTAAGTGGTAATCAGGCAGGTAGAGCACACTTCAGTGCACACATCATCCTCCCCATAATCACTAATGAATATGAATTACCTTCTGTGGGCCACACAAGAAGGGAATCAGGGAGGGAAAGGGGAGAGGGAGGGGGAGAGAGAGAGAGGAGGGGGAGACACCGAGTGTCACCGTGTTGTGCTGACATATAAACAAGCTCATGCATTACTCATTTACATGAGTAGAGTGGGTTTGACACACACACATTAGTGCACACGCACATTTGCTCAAGCAACAAGGTCACAGTTGGCACCAGTTCCACAGTTGGCTTGGTCTGGAGCAAGTAATGAACCTACAAAATTTATCAACCTTACATTCTTTCAGTTGTTTAGAAGGAGGAATCACCCTTCACTGAGTAGACTTAGAGTCTTAACAAAACAAAGAACAGCATTAAATCTGAAAGGAGTTGAAGCAGCTTAGATCTTTAATCAGCTTAAAGGGAATCTCTGGTTTCATACAGCCTTTATTGTCTGACTTTCGGCCATAATTTGTATGAGTAATAATAACATTGTACTCACAAACTTAATAGTGGAAATCCAAGAACACAACATAACTCAACAGAGGTCAGACACGGCAAGAAACACGAGCAGTCTGATCATATAGGTTTGAAACAAGGCTCCTGCTTAGCTAAACATATCTGGAAGAGATGACAAAGGCAAACTGTAAAATCATTTTAAACAACCATTAAGATTTAAAGACTCTGACCTACTTTGAACTTCTTTACTTTCCACAGTTGTGCATGCACACAGTTAACCTGTGCGATGACAGATTATTACCAGCATTTTTGGTGCGCTCATTCTGGTTTTAACTCCAAATTTGCCTGATGTTTTTCATGGCATCTTTGTTTATGGAGTATAACCTTGTCTGAATGTTTTAAATGTTTGTCTCAAACATTTAGTCCTGTTTGGAGTCCACACGTGCCAGGGGACTACAAAATTCTTGAGTGTGATCTTGTGTCAGGCATACACAGATGTTTTGCAAGTGTTATTCCATTCTGCTTGTCTTGTATGCCTGAAGAAAGTCTATAAAAGGCTGTGTACATGATTAAGTAGAGAATGCAGACTCTTGTGTGCACTTATTATTGTCCCTCCGGCACCAAGTAAAGCCTTTCAGTCAGGTGATCGGTGGACACTTTAATCCTTTGGGTTTTATCTCCAAACATTTGTGTTTCTTGTACTTTGTTGTAGCAATGTTGCCATATTCTCAGATATCAGCAATTATTTTAGTTGTAATAAACCAATTGTCCTTTAATGTCTCTAATTTTATGGAAGCTATTTCCCATAACTTCTGTGTTCTTGACATTCAGTCTTTATCAGGGTGTTGAGACTGGTTGGCGGGTTGGTTTAGTCACTACTGCCATGCTGTCAGCATATCCTTGAGGAAGGGCACTAAAGTTTGGAGATAACGCAGCATTAATGTCCTTGGAAAAGTGAACCACACCTAGAGTATATTAAGAATACACAGTAATGTGAACAATGGGAGGAATGAGAAAGGTTGTTTTAATGGAGACAAAATGAAAAGACACTCCAAAGTGAGTCAGCACTGACACAGACAGGCCTGCCAACGTTTAAACCAACATGAATATTTATGGAAGAGCTCTAGTTGGTTCTAATGTACCATGAGATACAAAGAGCCCAAAACAAACAGGGCTGGATGAAAGCCCACTGTCAACTCTGAGCACTGATGTGATGAAGCGTCTGGCTCTCAGTGCTCAGGAGGCCGGTGAGACGATCATGAACTGCCTGTTGTTTTGGCAGTTTGAAGTCACAGTGAGTTTCTTTGGTTTCACTGCTCGTCCAAATTTAATTTGGTTTACTAGAACAATGACAATTATGGTGACCGGTTTCGGTCCTTGTCTTTCCCTCTGCTTCTATAATTAGACGTACATCATGGCTGGCTGACTGGCTCTTAAAGGGGAAGTTCTGTCGTGGCTGTCTGGCTCTTAAAGGGGAGGAAGTGGTGTAGTTCTCTCGGCTCAACTGCTTTCACAGTCCAGCGTTCTCCTCTCTCTGCCTTTGTCTTTCCTCCCATGTGCTTTTACACCACTCATCCATCCATCATGATGTCCCCGCCTAATTTGTGACATGGTGTTAAATCTTGGTTAGAATCATGTCCTAAAAGTGCAGTAAAAAAAAGAAGTGAACATAAATCCAGCTTGTCATTTCCACTGTGTCATTATGTGTCAAAATGTGTGGAAGGCTGCACGATGTTTTATGTGCTCCACTTTTCATGTCGTCTCTCATTTCTCTCCTCTACACTTCTCTTTTTCACTTTCATATTGGATCTCTCCCATTCTCTTTCTTGTTTCGTCTCCTTCCCCATCTCAATTCTTTTTTCCCCCCCACAGGAGCTGCCAGGGTTTCATGCACATGAAGTTCACACAATATAAAGACGGCAAGTACGTGCTGGGACAGAACAGCCCGCCCTTTGACTCCATCCCAGAGGTCATCCACTTTTACACCACACACAAACTCCCGATCCGAGGTGCCGAGCACCTCTCCCTGCTGTTCCCCGTACTGGTGCAGACACTCTGACTGACCCAGACACCCCTCCTAGACCTTCAGGATTTAATCATGATCGGACACTCTTGAATGTTTGATGGGATCTTCCCAGTGGAGTGCCAGCACTCTCTTCCTGTTCAACTGGACTACTTTTGATGATACAACACGCCGCTAATGCCCTCACCCACCACTGCTGTTGTACTTGTGCCAAATGTCTCCAACATCCGGAGGGATCGATTCACATGAAATGCAATACCTGAACTCTATGCCACCTGTGCTAGATCTCCTTTCTCTCATCTCCTTGCTGAACCAAGGGGGCTTTCTTCAGGACATCCGAAATTCTCTCTTTCCTTATTACATTTCTTTCTGACTGGAACGCAGAGGAAGTTAGTAGAGCTGTATTTAGGAGAAAGTCTGTATATTCTGAACGTAGCCCCAGGTTACAGAAGACCTGCAGAAGATTGAGATTAAATTACTGCTGTTTCACAAAAAAAAAAAACACCTCATTGACACTGATAAAATATTACTGTTGTTAGGTGAAAGCCTTGCAGTATTTTGCTGATTTTCCACATTTCTACCGGAATCAATAAATTGAATTGTACTGTAAAGGATGAGAAACACTTTTTTCACTCCTTGGGGAAATCCTTTTATAAATGTTGGAAAGTTCATCGCCATTATAAAAACAATGCTATTTTCAAAGATATAAGGTTTTTACCAACAGCAGTGATATTTCAGATGCTTTTCTACACAAAGACACATCTGTACTGTACTATAGTCTGTTCTGTTCATTTTCTTGCGGTCTGTTCTGTACTGTCATGCTGCTGTATGTTGAGGATTTTGCTCGACACACGTCTCCATGTTACTTGTTGATTGTTCGTCGTAAGCAACAGAGAAGCTATGTTGTATTGGTACTCGTGTTGACCTTGCTGACCTGTATCTCTTGTTGGTTGACTACGTTGCATTTGGTAGACAATGCTGGGTTTGTAAAAAAGCGACCTGTCACTGCTGTCATTGTCTTTCCACTGACTGAAAGCTAAGCCCGGAAGCTGAGCTGCAGGCTACATTTGGAGCTGAGGGATGCTAATCAGGAAACATTGATGACTCTGACAAACTCTCAAACTTTGTGAATCACGGCAACATTCTCACACCTCCTACATATTTGATCACAGATTTTTTTTTTTTTTTTTTCGGCTGGCCAAATGATTACATGCTGGTTGGTGAGTTGTATTTGAGTTAAATTCTTGCCATCTGGAGTGTGTTCCCATGTCTGCTGCCTGGTTGCAGTGTTGTGTGGCAAAAATCAGATTTTAGAGAGGAGACAACGTGTACTGGCGACATCTGACCATTTCTAACAAATGCAAGAATGATTTAGATTGTTGTTTTTCAAGCCAAAACTTTATATTGCCTGTATTGTATTATTATTATGACCATTATTTTCTGTCACTAGTAAAAGATGATGGGTTGCATAATTTACCTGCTGAGTTGAAGCACTTTGTGTTTAATTCAAAAAGAAAACACCCCCAAAATACTCTGAATAAGACTTTAGCTGATCAAATTTCAAACAATTGACTCCTTTGCAGCCCAGAAAGAAAGAAAAGAGGCACAAAGGACTTGGCAAGATTGCTTGCTTCACATTGTAAATCACACACACACAGACACACACATTTGCTTTCCTTCATCCATTAACAGCAGGGTTGGGAGGGAGAGGGTGAGGACTGGGGGTGAGGTGTGGCTGAGGAGGGGTGAGGCAGCCCTCATTATTTGGGCTGCGCTGCAGTGAAAAGCACTGGGATTGCTTTCATTACTGAGCCAAATGAAATAGCAGAGGCTGATTACCCGCGTGACGGAGAGAGGAGGCGAGCTGGATCATTCTCTATTGGGGAGAAAGAGTGAAGGAAAAAAAAAAGGGGGGGGGGGAAAGGGGGGAGAGATGAAGGAAGGGGGAAGAAGGAGGAGGAGAAGGGAGACGCTGTCTGGCTGTACTTCCCCAACACAACTCCAAACAAGTGTGTGTGTGTGTGTGTGCGTGAGTGTTTGTGAGCGTAAAAGAGAGAGACGATGACATTGGGGGGGGCCGCTCTAGTCCCATTTTTCAAACAAGGCCCCCCGGGGAGGGATATGAATAATAACGACTGTGGCAATGCAGCATGTAAAAATCAAACAAATATCACGCTCATATTTCTCTGCCTTTTGTATAGCTCTTACCTTGTGTCTGCTTTTGGGACTTTACAGTTTTTCTATCAGCTAATTTCTGTTATGCTCATGAAGTCATATTTTTATGAGTTTGTGTGGGTTGGAACAAATTTCATTACATTATACAACAATTCTGTGTAAATTGTGAAATGCGCTCAACTGTGCATATGTGTGTGTGCAGCTGTCATATCAGAATCAGAATCTGTGTAATGTCAGATGTGGTGGGTGTCAACGATTATGCGGTGACGGCAGCTGTTAATCTATCAGACAGGCTCGGTGGAATGAACACCTGTGATCGCCACAGAGCCAGAAGACATGTTCGGAAAACACATGGAAAACACACAAACATGCCTTACAGATTCACAAGCACACACAAATAAGGGTGTTCCATAGAGATAGAGATTGAAAGCGAATTCCTGACCTTGGAAAGCTGATTTTTGGTGTTTTTGATCACATCACACAATCTTTCAGCAGATGCAGTCGTCCCAGTAACAGTCATGGAATTTTAGATGTTCGTAGATGGGGTTTTTTCTTAGCACTTTAAATTTCTTTTATGAATAGGCTTATTTTAAGTCCAAGGTCGTGAATGAACTTCCAATCTCATCTATTGAGCCATTGTTGATGAGAAGTTGTTAAAGTGCTCAGAAAAAAAGGAAATTTAAGCAATTCTGTGACAAATAGGCATACTTCATCTGATTGAAAGATTCAGAACACTTCGACTAAACAGACCTTGTGGTGTGATTGTTTTGTCAAGATTAAGAGAATTAAGAATTAAGAAATATAAAATTATCAAGTCATCCTTTTAATAGGAACACCTACTGTTATTAGATAGTTACCAGGAACACAAATATGCCACCATTTTGCCCAGTTTTCTATCAAGACAGAAATTTTGATCTTAAAAGGTCATCCAAGGTGAAAGGTCACATAAAACTTTAAAAGGAGGGTTAATATTTTACGTTGCTGTCTGACAAAGAGATAAGATTTTGTTTCTTTAAGTTCATGTTAATACTTTCTTTCAAAGTTGATATTCGGTACATTGTTGAAGCATACACGTTGGCCTTTAACTCTTCAACCACACTGAAAGGTTATCACGGGTTTTTCCCCGCCTCCAGTGACTCCTTCACACAACATAAACCTCCAGGCTGCTTGCATGTACAGAGACAGGGAATCAGCCAGCTGTGCACACACACTCAATGCCACAAGTGAGGGTCGGGACACGCATATCAGACTAAAAGCCGCCGTCCTCCCTCTCACTTATCCCCTATCCCAGACATGCTAATCCCTACAGTTGTGGCAGGCAGGCGTGGAGGAGATAGATTGGAGGTCAGTGCGAGCAGGTGTGAGCATGCCGTCAGGCCCTGCCAGAAGACTGCAATCAGAGAAGGTTTAGAGAGAAAGCAGCTGCTGTTATGGGGGGGGATTTGGGAAGAGGGGAAGAATTTTGAAGAGATTGCTTATCCACTCCTGCCACCTATGTGTTACGATAGCATGGCGTTCAAAGGCTGGTCACAGACATAGAAGTTGAGATTCTGAATCGTTTCATGCTACTAAACAGACTAGTTGCAATCAGATTGTTGTTTCGCAGAAAGTTAATCGATGGCAGTTTTGACAAAAAAGTCATCATGAAGGTAATTTATTAAGCAAAAATGCTTTAGGCTTCATAAATGTGAGGATTTGATGTTATTTCTGTTTCAAATATGTGTAAATTAATAATCTTTGTATCTTGGACTGTTATTCAGACAAAAGAAATCATTTGATGATGTCTTAATGGACTCTCAGAAATTGATAAGTGCATTTTTCACACTTTTCTGACATTTTAAAGGTCAAAAAATAATAAATCAGCTGGTAATAATCATTAGTTGCAGCCCTACAAGACGACACATTAGGCCATGGACTCCCATATGATAAGAAAGTATCCCAGGGGTGTCCACTGGAAGGACGTGGAAAGGTGTGAGTGAGAAAGTGGTGATAAAATGATTTAGCCAAGACGTTGAAATGATTCATTGAGTCCACTGAGTCTACTTGACACTAGACAAGAGAATTAATGGCAGTGGGGTGTGGAAGGGGATGCTGAGAGGAGTGTCCACCAATCCACATCTCAGCTAGCTCCTTCAGACATCTTTCTATAAAAATGACCTTTGCCTTCGCTCTCCACAAGCTTCTTCCCATCTGCTCCCTGGATAAAGCCCTCTGATCCCAGGGAGCTTATCACCAAAGTCTGCCTGGGTCTTCACTTTCTTTGTTCCACGTGTAATTACACTGCATTGAATGAGAGCGCTGTGGAGGTGATGGTAGGGAAGAAAAATCATTACACACTAGACAAACGTGTGTGTGTGTGTGTGTCTTTTCCGGTGAGAGTGGTACGACTCAGCTATAGAGGAGAGAATGGCTTCAGCTGGGGCTCCCTGCGTGAGCGGTAGCCTCAAATGGGACCCCTCGCCGCTCTCCGCCTGGCCCCACTCCACCTCTGAGCAGCTTCAAAAAGGGGACTTTAGAATGACAGAAGTGTTTCATACTGGCACATTCAGTGGTTCGGACCAGATGGAGTCTTTGTTCTTTCTCTCAAATATACACCCACATGCATGCGCACACACACATGTCTGTCTGAAAAAAAAAAAAAAACACATGCAGATGCACACACATGGATACACATTTCCTCAACACACTAGCAGTGTAAAGCCAGGATCATGATGACAGGGGGTGGTGTGATTCTCTTGTCCTCTGTCGTGTTCACATTAGTCATATGCAAATAAGCATTGTGCACAGAGAATGACACAAATCCACCATGCCTAAATCCTCAAAGAAGACTGGTGACGGCTATTTAGTTAACATGATTTATTAAGGTGTTTGACCCAGTTAGCAAATGGGTTTGTTTCAGGTGTTTGCAGGAAGGGAATTTTATCACACGAAGAAGAAAACATGGACGAAAAGAAATATGTTAATTCGTACTAAACGTGCTTGAGCTGTTTTCTCTTTGTCTTGATGAAGACTCTAGGCAAAGATGATTGAATTTGTGAGTCTGCTGAGACTGTTAGTCAGAGAATGAGCATTTTTTTTTTTTAAATTTAAAACATTTTTTTTTCTTAAGTTGTACTTTTGACATTGTAGAGTTCTATCATACTCAATATACTTATTTTTTATATTTGCATGTACCTATGTACTAAATGCTTTCTTTTTCAACTGATTTTCTAGAATAAGACAACAAAAACATTTTAATCGAACTAAATTTGGATCAGGATAATGATGGTGCTCAAGATGAAGAGGAAAACAGGTTGGACAGGAAGGAAATGGAGTCGAAGGAGAGAGGGTTTCACTGACTGTAAATGACTATACTCCGTACACAGCTCAACATTTTGGCATTTCCTAATGTTCCAGATGGCATAAGGCCACGATCATCCCCGGCTAATTCAGGAAAGAGTGTTCAAACATTTCTGACAGGAAGCAGTCAGTGACCTTTAAGCTGGAGATGCTCGACTGGTATCGCATCCTCGCTGTCTTTTTCCATCAGTACTGGAGGTGCGGAACAGAGACACATCCTTTAACTGAGGTGAGCATGAAATGCCAGTCTGTCACCTCCTGTCTGGTCTCTGCTATGCAATGTGGTATGAACAACAAACTCTGCTGCTATCTGCCCATCTATCGGTTCAGTTGAAAATAACCATCACTGCAATGGGTTTTCTGGAACAAAAACAAACATGTGGATCAAAGGTCTTCAGCATATAGGAAACAAACCTGGATCCAGTGTCTGATCATTTCTCGGAATTCATAACACAAAATGCCACATCAATAACTTTCTTTGATTAAACGCATCCAGTAAATGTGTGATGTGAAAATCTTTATGCTGTTTAAATCAGTTTGGTTACCTTACTCGTTTAGAATCTCGGGTTTGGCACATTAAGTTCCACAAAACTCACAATCACAGGACATATTTCACAATAACAGGAAACTTCAAAGTGAGATTCATGCTATCTGACCTCACCAGACCAAAATCCCCTAGTTAAGATAAGTATCAAGAATTTCTCTTCATTATTCATAACTGTCTGACCCAGGTCTACCTATGAATGGGAATAAGAGAGCATCAATCAGCTTCTCATTAGGATATTAAACAGTACTAAAGGTTAAGTCAGATGACATCTCTCTCCTCATGTCTGAATAGCAAATGATTAACTGACAAATTAGAGCAATTCTACATTAATATATGTATGGCTTATGTTTTAATAAGAACCTACAAAGGACTGACATAAGCTAACATCTACCATTCATATGGAGGAAAAGGGGCAAAAACGCTCACAAAGGGTCAAATCTAAACACAAAATATCACTCTTTCCTGTAATTGTATCTATGCAGAGGATCAGCACAGACACCGAGCTTGGATGAGAGGTAGAGGATTGAGAGCGGGCGAGTCATTGATTTAATATCACAACATGACACGTGAAAATCTCATAAAAGGGAATAGGATTTTATTTTATTTGCTATATAATGGTATCAGGCACTACACCACCCTAGGCAGAAATGTAATTTACAGTCTACTACCATTAAATAATTCACATCCATCACTCCTATTCACTAGTGGTTAGTTGATGTGTGAGTGGTTTCTAGATGTGCTGATGAAAAGCAAAAAAAAAAAAAAGTCCATAAGTGTAGTTATTAGACACGCTAATTCAGCTCACAGTGCAGCTGATGCTGACATGTACAAATTAGAGTAATGAAAGATAAACCACATGTGGTAATGAGTACAGCGGTAATGTCTTAAGTACTGTAACTGCCACTACATTCAGAACCGTTTTGATTTAGGTAACAAGATTGCTTTTCCTCTGACGCCACCATCAGGACAAACTTTACATTTCGGCCCCACTAGTGGTAAGGATCCAACAATAGCAAGGTTGGATCACCTATTTTCCTTCATCCAACAGTTTTGTTTTCTGGTGTGTAATTAGCATGTCAGCCTCATGTGGTCTCTAGTCTGATAATCAACCTTTAGTGTCGTTTTCTCTCACAGTGCATCTCAAATCATTACAAAATCCATAATAAAGTCCCAGTACCGTGACGATTTTTATGCACACAAAGCAAAAAGTATACCTTAACAGTTTATAAGGTGACAAATGTTTTCACAGAAAATAAATAGTTTGCCAAGTCAAGTTGTGGAAAATGCAGGTGTTTTAAGAGTGCGTGCATATAGCACATGCAAAAAAGTGCCCCAATTTCATCTTTTCTGCTCAATAAAAATAAAATAAAAAAATAAAAAAAACCACAATGATAGACACAATACTAGTGAAGTTCATGATACTGTGTTGTTGTCTGAATTATTATTAAGCCTATAGTTTAACAGACATAGGTTGAGCTAAGAGATTTGGGGCTTCTTTAGTCTGTGTCCATGAAGCTATTCTATTATTTTTCATAGATTTGAAATGTTAAATTCTCGTGTAAGACAAACACAACATTTCATTTACTTTGGTGCTGTGAGTAATATTGCTGAGTTGTTGTAAATAGTGGCTTTAAATAATCTTGATTGTAATCTAATCTACAATCTGGATGTTTTTGGTTCCAACTGAATGTCTTAGCTATTTCATCATTACTTCATCCTGTCCGTGCTACACTGGCCATAGTGCATAAACAAAAGGTGGCTGATAGCAGGGATATGTCAATTCTGTGTGACTGTAAGGCCTCTTTAAGGTGCTTTGACTCAGAATTTGCTGAGGGGCGGCAGCGCCCCCGCCTTCACAAGCACAGCTGAGAGCAGGTCTGCGGGCCCAGAAGGGTGGGGCACAGCGGTGGCAGAGGGGTCTCCATGCTTGTTGTCAGAGTTCATAGGTGTGGGAACCTTCCCTCTATTCATCGTGGACTTGCCTGTCCCACTGCCCCCTCCTCCACCCAAACTGGTCTTGCTGTTCTCTGCTGTGGGGATGACAGTACCCAGGTGGGGGTTGCCCACCACAGGCGCCCCAGTGTGCTCCAAGCTGGTCTGACAGCAACACAGCAGCCGGAAGAAGGCAGCCCTCATCTCCCTGCTGGACAGAGTGTATATGAGAGGGTTGAGGGCAGAGTTGAGCACAGCCAGGGCGATAAACCAGTCCACCTGGTAGAGCACAGGACACTTATCTGGGCTACAACCCACATCCAGCAGCAGCAAGAGGAAGAGAGGGGCCCAGCACATGACAAACACTCCAAGAACGATAACCACAGTCCGCAGCAGGGCCAGTGAATGCTCTGAAGGCCGGCTGCTGACCCTGCGGCCGCTAGAGGTCACCAGGCGGTAGATCCTGATGTAGAGGATGATGATGGCTACCAACAGGGCACTGAAGACACTGATGCAGAAGGCCACATAACTCTTAGCATAGAGCGGCAGCACAGTGGAGCAAGAGGCCAGATTGTTCAGGCAGTTCCAGCCCAGGCTGGGCAGGGCACTGAGCAGCACTGATACAAGCCAGCAGGCCGCCAGCAGTCCGAGAAGTCTCCCCCGACCTGCCGTCTCACAAGGACGCAGACGCACCATAGTCATATGCCTCTCAATCCCAATGGCCAGAAGGCTGAATGTGGAGGCACTGAGGGCCACAAACATGCTCCCTTCTCTGGCCAGCCACTGCACTGGTGTCAGGTAGAAGGTTTTGCGTCCTGAGGTAAAGATATTAACCACATAAGCCACACCAGCCAGCAGGTCTGACAGTGCCAGGTTTCCAATGAGAAAGTACATGCGGCTATGGAAGCGCTTGTTCCTCCAGAGAGCAAGCAGGACAGTGACGTTCTCCAGGACAATCAGCACGCAGATGAAGAGCAGCACAGCCATCTTACAGGGCCCGCTACTACGAGGCCGGTCCCACTTCCCTGAGTGGTTGTAGTGGCTGACGATAACAGAGTTCATCCCTTCCTCAATTACGGTCCCCATACTGCCTGCCCTTCCTGGCCTTCCTCGGTCACACAGCAGAGGGCGCCACAGCACTGGACACTTCTCAACCTGGCAGTGATACAACTGACATCATACAGCCTTCTCAAGGACCTGCCAATCAAATGTTTAGTTTAGGGATAAAATTTACTTTTAAAAGTTACTTTGAAAACTTTTAAAGTAAAAAAAAAAGTTACTTTCAACAACATTTTGGTTAATTTAAGTAAGGAGACATATCTAAGAAGAGTTTTAAGAAATGAAAGCAATGTTATATTAAAAAACAAAAGGAAAAAGCATCACTGAGGTTAAAAATCTCTTTTATAGAACTGTCTTTGGCAAGATAGCAGCAGCACTTGTACAACACAACATGTAAAGCAGACTTACAAACATATGGAAATAATAGGAAAATAGAGAGGAACCTGTATATTACAAGTTTTTTTGTCATTTCTGTGGTAGTTACTGCTGTTCGTAAAACCTATGCCATAAATACTATAACTTAACTACTAAATAAAATAATTTCTAGTGAAAGTACGGCGACTCATAGATAAAAGTCGATGTAAAATGTTTTAAAATAACCCTAAAAATATGCTTTAGGATACAAGTAATCCGGAGGTCGGATTAACGGATTTTTCTCAAAATTAATCTCAATTATGTGTATAACCAACTCATAAACACTATGAAAAACTGAATACTTATGGGCTATTCTATATTATTTATACTTTTTATATGACTTTTATGATACTTTCTATATGAAATAAAATATGTAACACAAGTTTAATAGCAACAAGATGCATACTCATGAAAATTTGAGTAACTTCTCTATTCTGGGAAAGTTGTTCAAAGTTGTCATGCAAGGTATCTGCAGTTAGTGCTTTATTCCTTCTTTTATTCCTCACTCCAACTACAGTAACTTATCGTACCTTTCGGTGTTATTGGCCTCATCTAAACATCCCAGCGCTGAGGCAAGATTTGCAGAGCTTGGTAGACCTGTATTTTTTCTCTCATGCGTAAAGTTGCTCTGCTACAAAATATATGAGTGCCAAAAATGGAGTATAATCGACGTGTAATTAAAAGTCCATATCTTGTCCTCGCCCGTAAAGAAAGGTTCATATCATTAAAGTACAATCCTCCAAACATCCAGACTGTTCTGAACTTTTCAGCGTCCTCTGTGCACTGAGACTCTCTCCAGCTTGGACAGTCCCGCTCACCCCTCCCAGCCTATGGGGCGGGATCATCCCTACCTCTCCATTTAATTTTTTTTTTTTTTTCACCATTTATTATGAGTCAGAAGAGATGTCGGAGCCAAGCGTCTCCTTATGCCAGATATTGTGTCAGATGTGTCACTTCTTGTTTATACCACCGCTTTGTATTTTCAAACAAGTAGCCACAATGAGTTTGATTGATTGGATTGCTTTTTCAAGTGGAGGTTAAAGAGTTTTGTTTTTGTCCCTTGTGGACAAAGAGCAGCTGACTGTATTGACAAGAACACCTAATTTGTCTGTCCCAACGTGTTATAAAACCGCGGTACTTACTTGTCCCAACACATGTTACAGTTTTTTGCCCCAAGGCCTCATGTGCTCCTTAAAGTTGTGTCATCTGTAATGGCATTGTACACCTACTGTTTTACTCTGAGCTGCACCTCAGGATCCCAGTATATCAACTTCATATTTTCATTTTATACTATACAGTATATTGTTGGTGCATATGTTCAGGCATTTTCAACCAGCTCTGCCTTCTCAGTCTATTTTGAAAAGGTGCGGAGAGCAATCATATCAAAAGATGACAACAGTTTCATGAAAGAAAACAAACACATATGTGTTTATTTTCCTTTCTGTTGAAATCACACCCATCTACTGACAGTGCCAGCAAATTTACAACCCCTTTGATATCTGTGATCTGATGAGTCATTGTTTTTCGTGTTAAAAAAGCGCTGGAAGGGGGAAGTGGGAAGGTAAGAGTCACACATTCTTTCCCCTTTTATGCACTTTTCTATGGTTTTAAATTCTGAAGAAATATGTTACAGATAAGGAGGAGAGAAGAGTATGGGAAGCTAAATATGACAACAGGGTATATGGAGGTTTCATTATGTTGCATGTCCAGCTACAAAAAGCAGCTCAGGTCATTAGGTCACTATCCTGTGGATCAGTCTGCAAGAATGATGTTTTAGTCATTGCAGAACAAGATCATTTACGAGAAAATTTAACTGCAAAAGCAGTTGATCCTCTACTGACTACTGAGTGGCCAGCAGAGTAAAGACTGCAATTATGTGAAGTAATTCCTATGTCATCATGGCATGACTGAAGCAAAGTTGACTGTTGCTGAAAACAGCAGGTTTGCTCTGTCAACCAGTACTGCAAATATAAAACTTGTCCTTGAATTCCTCAGTGTTTCCCCGTGGGTACCAATCAGACCTTTCTCACAGAGAGACCCAGTGATGCATGACTTCAGGAGCCAAATGACTTGAAGAACACTAGGGAGAAACCACATCTGGAGGTCTGTGTCTGACCTGCAGACACCTCCTCTTCAACCCTGCTCTGAGCTGGATTTTTATTGTGTTTAAAAATCAAAATGTACGTTCCCAAAAGCTGTTATTCCAACCGCTGGATGGTGCAGTGGCTGGAAACAGAGGGTAGGGGCTGTTATTTCTCATTGAGTGTTTATGCCATGCATTTTATTACAGCTTTCCCACATGATGGTCACTGACTTTATGTACCATAACACACCCAGGGGAGAGGATGTGTTCACATTCAGACTGGTAGAGAGAGAATGAAAGACAGAGAGAGAGAGAGGCTGTGAGAGAGGTCCAAAGAAAGTTGGTTGCGCAAAAACAGGATGGTTGAGAGTAAGTTTGAGAGAATGGGAAAAAAGGTTGGGGAGAGGGGGGCAGGAAAATGAGGCTTGAATTAAGGAGGTCAATAGGTGCAGAGCTTTGTCTTTTATCGCTACAGTCTTTTATTTATATGTAAGTTCATTTGCAATTGGCATTCTGCAACATGCACAACAGAAGGTTTATTTCCTTCCAGTCTACTTCTGTTTATTAAGCTTCAACACCTCAGTGACTCCAGGTGACAGGTGGTTGTGAGTACTGGCACTGTAATATTCAACGTGGCTTTATAAAGAACAAAGAAAGACAAGCAATTCAATTAAGATTTTATTTAAAAGATGTGAATGAGCTTGAATGGCTTAAGAATACATATTTTAAAAGTAAAATTAAAGGATTTTGATCAGATTTCCAATCGGCATGAAAATGAATGAATGAAAACTTATCTGTTTCGACTGATTTGTGCCCACTAGGTTATTGTTTAAGGATATAAAAGACAAATGCATATAACAAAATTTTATAAAAAGAATGAAAAGTAATGAATCTGTCCTTTTCATAACAGAAAAAGATGATGGTATGGTTGAAAAGTGGCTCTAAAGTTATGAGAGGAGCTTTGCTTTCTTTTTTTTTCATTTCTCTTTGCTAGTGTTGGCTCTGTTTTCCAAACTGTCCATTTCTTTTTATTGTTTTGTTTTTGCACTCTTTATTTTTGCTGGATCAAATAGGCTAGGCACTGAAGAGGCCAGAAATTGAGACTGTGATGGATGACAGCACTGGCTAACAGTGACTAACAGCGTAACAAATGTTGATAAAAAGAGGGGGAGATGGAAAGAGACAAGAGACTGAGGAGCGACAGAGCAGACAGTTTTCTCTTATTTTCTTTCTCTCTCAGTCCCTCTGGTATCAACGACTGTGAGGAGTTACAGCCAGTCTGGCCTTCTTGCACATGTCAGCCCAGGCATTGCAGATTAATGAATGACCCCTGGAGCTGTTGACTTTACCCTGAGCAGCAAGAGATGTACAGACCCTCTGACAACCCATTTATAACCATATGAAAACACACCCCAAAGGCCTTGGCTGTGTGTTGTTGCAAGCTGGATACAGACTTCCTGGATGGTTGGTTCTGTGTTGGAAGGAGGAAATGTAGCTACAGGTCATCATGAAAAAAAAATGGCCTTGGAGCAAAGTCCGGTAAAAGGTTGTGTAACGGTGATGCTGTTGATGCGTGTTTCTACATCTTTGTGTGTGGTGTGTGTGTGTGACAGCTGTGTGTTTACTTGTGCAGTATTGTGAGACAGGGCAACACTGACGCAGGATTGGATGGTGAGTTAGATGTTTGGGAATGCGAAATGTAATGGGAACAAAGGAGGAGCTGCAGTGGTGGAAAAGGAAGGCCTCTTGGGCTGTCACCCCACTGCCCTCCTAAAATTTACCCACACCCACTGAAATATTTTAACAAAAAATATACAACAACACTGTAACCACGTACTATTTCAATATGATATAGAGATGGTTATAGACTGTGTCTGAAATTCCTGAACTAACATGCTATTTAGTACGCTAAAACAGTGTGTGAGATTTTTTTAGTATGTCCGAAACCTTAGTATGAAACCAGTAGTACATGAAGTGCATACTATTTCTGGGGAAATATTACAGTATGCAAGCACTGGAGACTACACCGGCATAAATATCCCACAATGCAATTCAGTAGTAACAAAGACAACAACAACATAACAGACAATGGCGGACAGTGACTAAGGCAGCTCTGGTGTAACGTCAATAACGCTTCAATTTAAGCAAGGTTTCACTTTGCTAGACATAATACATTTTTTAAATTAGTGCAGAGTTAATGGTTGGCACGGGCTACCATGGTTACACTTCTCCAACCGTTTAGGATGCTCTCAGAAAGTGATGTGATAATTACAGCTCAGTGCATCTGAAAAGACACATACTACTGCTTATTCACACAAAAATACGTTGAATGATAGCACACATATTGGGTATGTAGTACACAGCATGCGATTTCAGATGAACATGTTGAACATGTTGCTAGTAGCAACCCCTACAGTTCTACAGCAACACTATTTTGTCAGATCTGTGACTAAGCAAATATTGACAGTCATCTTTTATCTACCCCTCAAATGTCTTTGCTGGAGCATTATCTTTGCGTATTCTTTTTATTACAGATGATTTATGATTGTTGATTTGTGATTTGTGAGAGTTTGCAATTTTGCTAAATTCCCGCATTCTTTTCCGCATGTAATGGCCAAATCAACAAACCGCTTGTGATTTGGACCCATTGTAGCATTTTGTGTCGTGGCAGTACAGCATGTATTCAGCAAGGAGCAGAACCTCCAAGCCTCGTTTGGTTGGACCACAACCAACGACTCCGCAGTGGAGCTTTTGAGAGAGAGGAGATGGAGAATGACTCTGAGGAACTGAACTGTAGTTTCATAGATGATTATACACCCCTGTAGTTGTAAGAGATTGCACTTTGTTTTCCATTTAACCTGTACTTTGGTTTGCATTCAGTTAGTCAGAAGAATACAAGTTGAAGGGTTGTTCAGACAGCAAAAATTGACATAATCTTCCTCAAACATAAAAATGGATACTTTGAAATTGAAACTATATCTTTATGTTAATGGATTCATTTTAATGGAATTATTGACTGATTGTATTTGTTGCTAATGTTGAGGTGAAAGTTTATTTAATAAAGGCTTATAAATTGAACTCAAGTACAGTATTTTCTTTTTTATATAACTTTGAGCCCATGGTTCTCATGTTCAGAAAATACATTTAAAAATTAGCACTGAAATATAGTTATGTCTGTGATATTTGTGGTAGTTTTTTTTTTTAAAAATCACATTATTTTCCTTTGCCTGCAATGTTTCCCAATTGCTACAATTTTACAGCAAAAAGAGCACATAAAATATGACAAATTGTATCTCAATTTTTGAGAAAAGCCACTGCAAAATCAAGCAATTGATCACAATCACAAAAAAACTCCATAAGTCCCTGGAAGGACTGACTGATGATACTTTGTTTCTACCTGCATGAACAATGTAACTAATTTGAAAACTAATGCTAGTTTAAACTGTACTTTTGTGAATCCAGTTTCCTTTTTAGTGTACTAGGTCTTTTTTTTATAATAACTTTGTTTTGACTTGACTTGTTTATGATATCTTTTTCTGATTTGTAATCAACATCATTGAATTTGTTGTCCAATACTGTTGTCACAGTTCCACAATTGCTTCCAGTAAAAACGTCAAGGGCAACCCGCTGTCTTCAATCTTTAGTGTGTTCAGCTCGCTGCATATCTGTGCACCTACTCACATAGTGAGGGCAGGAAAACATCCTTTCAGCCATGCAGTGGATGTTCACACCTCATAGCAAGTTGTGAATAACCAAATAGAGGTTTTCAAAAGAGTCATTCAATCAGGAGAGACTATGAGAGTCTCTCTAAGGGTGACTGTGGCTTAGGAGTTAGAGCAGGTCGTCCACTAATCAGAAGGTCGGTGGTTCGATCCCCTTCTCCTCCAGTCCGCAAAGTGTCCTTGTGTCCTTGTGTCCTTGTTAAGTGTCTCCACTGATGCTGACACTGAGCCTCAAATTGCTCCTGATGGCTGCGCCATTGGTGTTCGAGTGTGTGTGAATAGGTGAGTGAGTATTTGGATATAAAGCGCTATATCGCTCCTGATGAGCAGGTTGGCACCTTGCATGGTAGCCTCTGCCATTGGTATATGAATGTGTGTGTGAATGTTGGCATGTGTGCTTTGAGTAGTCGGTAGACTAGGAAAGCGCTATATAAATGCAGTCCATTTACCATGAGAAATTAGTTTATGAACCTGATTATTGGACAGCAAAAGATTATGTCTAAATTGTCTAAATTCCAGTGGAGTCTTGATGCTGGTGGTTATTGGCAGGGGGGCTGATGTGAAGGAAAACTCTGAATGTTTCTGGGGACCAGAGACAAACAGGCGCCCTCAAACATGTTTGGTATTATAAATATTTAGTGATGCTCAGCTGTTTTCAAAATTTCTAGTGGCACCCTTGGTAGTGAGGAAAAAAGATGGGTGGACAAACATCAATATTGACTGTGACTGGATCCTGCATGCACAAGACAAAGACAAATAGAAAACACAGCCTACTTTTTATTGGATGCTTTGAACCAAAGGGAAAGCCTTGACACCAGTAGTGGTTCACACATATTCAGGTGTTTTCAGGGGTCCCATATTTTTTTTAGTAGTGCCTCTGGTGGTAAGGAAGAGGGCAGGTAAACAAACAACATCAACTGCACTGACTGCATCTATGATTGGGTCCTTCACACATGGGATGCTTCAAAACGAAGGAAAAGGGTGAGAAAGAAAAGGGAATTAAAGAGAGAACAGTGAAAAGGATAAAGTCATCCCCTAATTGACGAAAGTCTACAATGATGCTACATTTATTTCATTTGCCACCAGACTCTGGAACAATCTCCTTGTAGTAGTTGAGAATGTGAGAATGTGTTGAGAATGCGCTTACAACCTTTAAAAGAAAGCTTATAACTAATCTTTTCAAACTTGCTTGCACTTAGAAACTTTAAATACATTTTACCTCACCCAGAGTATTAATTGTCAGTATTTACTTATTTATTTATGCTTTATTTCTTCTGTGAAGCACTTTGTGACGTCTCTGCTCTCAAAAGGCGCTATTTAAATAAAGTTAGTTACTTACTTACTTATATTCTATTAGTACTTAACAAATCTCAGCAGGATGATACAAGAGAAGAAACAACAAACCAGATCCTGTTAAACTTAGATTATTGCAACAATGACTGTATCTCCGGGACCATCGCATATTTTCTTACATGATACATGGGGTACGTCTCTGCAGGAGGTCATGAGTAGAACTCTGAGGGCTGATAGTGTATCTGATATAGTGGTGCTGTTGGTGGGTTATCAGCAGAGGCTTGAGCTCTCTGAGGGCACAAGGTGACTGCTTGTCTGAGGACCAGCCTCGCTGCTTCTTTTAGATAACCTTTTTATCTGCATCCAGCTCAAAATAGCAACATCAAAGCACGCACAGATGGAAGAATGAATGGGTGACAGATGGCTGTACAATGTATTTTCATGGTAAGTTAATCATTTTGTTAACTGTGCATCATTCTGTGCAAAAAAACATGTTTTTCTTAATCTCTCTCTTCTCCAGAGATATGTAGAAAAAGATAATTTGTTATAGATGGAAGGTAATGAGATTTTACAGAGACTTCATCACGGTTGTACGCAGTTATCAGGAGGGAGGAAGAGAGAGAGATTATCAGCAAGGAAGTGGAAGAAGTTTATATCTTTAGTCTGTATCTTACAATCAAGTCCTGAATGAATACAGTCTGGCTTCTCCGCCTCAAACACAGACAACCTTTTGATAATGTAATTTGGAAATTATTAGAAATCACTCACTTGACTTTACTTGACTTTCAAAGATCACAATTTAAGACTTTCGAGACTCAGAGATAAAGCTCTGGACCTCAATACAACATTAAGTGCTTGTAGACATGGCACTACATCTGAACTCTTCATCGTAGCTCCCTCGTCTTTAAAATGTCACCATATCTGTTCTCACACAATCACTGTGGAACTTACAATGTCAAGATCTTTATGGTGTTATTTATTTTCTTTACGATAGGAGGGCTTAAACACTAAATAGACTTCAAGACCTTGCCTCGCCAAAATATGTTAAAAATAACTTGGACCTCAGTCATGTAAACAATCATGCCCGATTTTCTCAGAACAGCCTTTCTGATGTCTGGGAAAGCTTGTGTAAGAATCCTGTGTGTGTGTGTGTGTGTGTGTGTGTGTGTGTGTGTGTGTGTGTGTGTGTGTGTGTGTGTGTGTGTGTGCTGCAAGACAAATGAGTTTGTGCAAACCTTACCATGGTCATGATGCATGTCTTTGCCCCGTTTACTTGCATGTGCCTGTGTTTTTGTACATGGTTACCCTCTCTCCTTCACACTCCTGCCAAACAGAGCAGTAAACATGCATCTGTTACTGCGCATCCTATTTTGGGAAGTTTGTATATCTTGGCTGGCTGTGTTGTGTCTGGCTGCTGTTCTATAAGAAAAGGGTCAAAGGTACATTTCCCTTGAGAGGAGCACTAACGGTCATGCAGTCCATTTTGGAGCTCTGGTCCGCAACCCCAGTCAAGCACTATCCACCAGCCCCAACACCCACCTCATCATGAACCTCTCCCACGTCCAGAGATCCCTCTGCACCAGCCCCACACCCTCAGCTCTCCAAGTAGAGGCAGCTAGGAGCCTGAGAAAGGACTAACCCACTGACAGAAACAGACCAGACTCCATCTCCAAATACCGTCAGTACAGATTTAGAATCACTTCAGCCTTTCAAAGACATGCTCATGTTTTTTTTCTCCCTTACCGTCTTTAGAACTAAGTCACCAGTTTTATAGTAAACATTGGCACAACATTACAAGTACAACAGGACAGCACAAACACTGTAAAGAAACAAAGAGACAAATACATAAATATACATACCGTATACAGTACATATAAAGTACTATATGCCTATATGTATACCTGCTGAATGCTTATACACAGATACATAAATATCAATATGTAATATGGTAACTTGGACCAGAGGTTTGCTTTGAGAGGAAACATTAATTTTCCATTTTTGTTAAAAGAATAGTTTGACATTTTGGTAAATATACTTATTTGCTCTTTTGCCGAGAAATGGGCTGATTGATACCACTCTCATGTTTGCACAGTAAATATGAAGCTAGCGTCAGCAGCCGGTTAGCTTAAGTTACTGTACTTGGACTGAACTGACAAGTGAGTTAATTTGTGTGCTTGAAGGCAGATTTTGTTACTTTTGGCTAACTGTTTCCACCTGATTCCAGTTTTTGTGCTAAGCTAAGCTAACCAGCTGCTGGTGATAGCTTCATATATACTGACGACATGAGAGTGGTATCTTCTTAACTCTCAGCAAGAAATCAAATATGCATATTTCCCAAAATGTCAAACTATTCTTTTAATAACAATATAACTTGAGAATAAATATTAGATGTAGCCTAAACAAGAAGTATAAAAAATAGTGATCACATATACTTCAACAACATAATACAAAATAGATAATTTTGTAAAAAGGAATCACACCTCAGTATCCATAATATTTATGCATATCTACATCAATCATCAATCAATCAGTCAATCACATTTCTCATAAAATCATATCAAAATGAGAATGCGAACTTAGCTGTTTTTGCTGTGTTGTTGCTCTGTAATAAAATGATTGTCTGGTCATACAAAAACTCACATTTGTGGGACATTATCTTTTTCTTATTAGGCTTTTCAAATACTTTCTCTTTCTCTTAGGCTGCTTTCACTATCAAAAAATTCAAATCGACTAGATAGAAAGCTAAATAATTCTTGTGGTTTGGTTATTTTTCACTACTCTTATCATTACCAGTCCAGTGAGTTGTGTTTCTTTGTTATATCACTCTTTATTTCCCAGAAAATCAGATGTCAGATCAGTTGTTTTGCTACATTGCATCAGTACGTCATTATGTGTTCAAACAGAAACTGGAAATACCATTGTGAGAAGATTGTATTATTGTAAAATCTTACCAGATAAACCCATTGAAACCCTTAAATATGCTGTGCTGACCTAAGTGAGGTTTAGAGTTTTTGGGCATGATCATGTGTGTACTCAGAGTCCAGAGGTATTTTCCCAGCATGTGACCCTGCCGCAAGTGGTCGATGAAATGAATGGTGAATGTTTGTGAATGAATTACTGTGTGAATGGCAATCAGTCACCGCTGGGCTAACGGCCTCTAACTGACAGTGGGCTCTGTGGCTTGTGTGACGCGGCGATGCTCCACATAAAGAAAGGCTCGATAGAGATCTGCAGAGGTAGTAAAGGCTACCATGGTGACCGCTCAACCAGCAACAACAATAAGACAGGATGGCCATCGGGCACGGCTATCCTAAAGCTCCCTGGCTCCAGAGACACGCTGGACAAAATAAAAGCTAAAAACACACACTTCACATCTCATTAGACAGGGCCACTGTGACAGCTGACTGAGGGCCCAAAACAGGTCGACTCCACCAAATAAACCCAACAAGTTTAGATGAATGAGTAAATAGCATGACTTAGAAAACAAGGTTGACCTGGTAGTCCTGCTTTTAAAGCTAACCCTGCCATTATACTTATTGTTTTTGCATGTTTATATTTTGTAGTCATGGTTTTTATCACACTTCTGGTCTGCAAAGCCTGCCAGATGTTTTAAACATGCATCATTGCTAGCAGGGTAATACATCAAGGAACTGTAATCCCATCTACAGGTTGTAGATAATTCCAGTTGTAGAAAGTGACTAAATACACCTACTCAAGTACTATTTTTTTTTTTAATTTCACTGCATTTATTTGACATAGTTATTTACTTTTCAGATTAAAATTGAATGAATTGATAGTATGAATCATTTTAAAAAATATATATGTATACACTTACTGAGCACTTTATTAGGAACACCTGTGCAATATAATGCAATCCAATACAACAGCTCTGCCATAATTTTGACTTTTACATAGCATTTTCAGTTTTTGTTCACATTGTTGACACTGTAAGAAAGGTGATAATTCTACTTTATGTTTATTATTGAGTTTGTAGTGGGTGGTGGTGTACTGGAGTGTATTATATTGAAAAGTATATGTAAAGTAAATATAAAGTAAATACCTAATATTTTGCCCCCTGTATATATGTTTATGGGGTGGACAAAATATTAGGAACACTTTTCAATATAATCTGACTGTTGGTCGGACAAAACAATATATTTGAATACATTTTCTCATTTTCTCTTGGAAATTAGTTTACAGATTTTCATTTCTTTTTGACATTTTATAGACTAAAAAAATCAGCCCTAATATGTATATAAACAGTATATATACAAAGTGTCTAAAATTAGCTTAGCCTCAACATAGCTACAATATTAAAATGCTGCTTACATGCAAATGCATTTATGATAAAAATGCAATCAAATATGTTGCAGGCAAAGGTCTTGCAAAAGTCTCACTAAAGTAAAAGCATTATAGGAGGTTCTGGGCATCTGTCGGGCATATGTCGTCATAGTTTATCTGTGGACTCACACACACATCCTACACAAGAAGACACACACACACTGGAGTCCCTGGCCTGCTGTTCTGTGGTCCACCTTTGTTTATGTGTCTTACACATGACGGTCCAGCACACTGCTAAGATCACAGCAGTCTCCTTCACCTCCCATCCAGTCATCCCACATCTGTCCTTCTTTCCCTGTCGGTGTGCTGTGAGAGCTCTGGAGATGCAGGGCTGCTAGAGGGGGTCCAACAGCAGCATGCTTCATCGGTGGTCAAGAAAGGTTGGCTGTGATGGTCATGGGTTGTTTATTGATGGAGTGCGAAGTGAACAAGGGAGAGGAGAGAGGCATGGAAGAGGTGGAGGGGGGTTTCACTGGGGGGGAATGTGGTGTGAAAATAAACGAACAGTGGTGCAAACAGTGGAGCCAACAATGGCGTGTCAGATCCAGGTCTGTCCATGGTTTATGTGCCTTTTGTATAAACACTAAAGAATTGTCTGCTTTCTGAGATCATCCTTTCCAAAGGCTTGGCCTTTGGGTTGGACCACCACAAACCCGACATCTCCGTAACATCTCTCAGAATTACAGACAGAGTTAAAGTGAGACTAACATTTGCACACACACATGCACACACAACTGCTACAACCCTGCCCTTGGCGTGGACCTCTGGACTGTATTCCCTGGAGTCTAAACCAAAACAATTAAACCACTAACACAGGAAAGTGAACATATGTCTCCAACACATCCATCACCTTTAGTCACTTCCAGTGCCCAGAAACACTGCCGCACACACTTTTCAAAAACATAGTCCCAGTTCCAGATAATATCGTTAAAATATTTTGAAAAGCAAGAGCTGGCAAATGAGGTGGCCCTCTTATCTTGTGCATTTATGTTTTTGTTTGGCTCCAGTGCACATATTTCATCTTGCCCTGTCACAGTGTAAAATATTCCAGCACTGTTTGGGTATACACCTTGTCACCGTGCCGAGCTGCTCTTCAGGACAAAGATTTATCAAGATGGGGGGAACGAAAACAAATCGAAACTTTGAGAGTTTAGGGCTTGTTGGACTTAATGTTTTCTCTGCAGCTCTCACTCTGATGGATTGTTTTCCATGGATGCAGACCAAAAGATAAAGACGTGACCTCTCAGTGGACTGCCCGTTCTACGAGACCGTCACCATGAAGGCACTCGCTCACTTGGCATTCTTGCTGTCTTGGAAAATTTCAGTTCAAATATAGCCTTCAAGCGTTGCAAGAGAAAAGCAAATTAACTAACTACTATTGTTGAAAATCACAATTGAACGAGGCACAGCCTACAGAGGTGGATTTCTTACATTGTGCTTGTGTAAATTAATCTATTATTGAAGCCTGGTACTGTAATTATCATAGAAAGAATTTGTTCATTGAAAAACATGATTTGGTTTATTTATTTACTGCAATTGTGATTTCATGAATAATGTAACATATATGAGAAGAAACTTGAATCATTAGCAAAGAAATCCAGCAGTAGCAAGTCCTGTGAAGAACATGTTCACCATGTTGTTCAAATCTTAAGAGCATTGAAAACCAGTGACCGTTGACTAGTGATGTAATATTTCAAAAACAGCCTGTATCCACCTTTAGCTCATATGATTGTGTGGAGGTAGAAGGGGGCTGGTTATTATTGCAGATTAGCTGCAGATTCAAACAGAAGTCTGGTTGTATGCTGTATCTATGGCACATGTGTGTACACACCAGTGAGTCCTCAGCGTGAAAGGCCTATGTGTCTGGGCGTCAGTGACTTAATGACACCACTTACTGGCCTAATTCACACTCAGGTTCTTGTGCATATTTGAAAAAAACACAACATGCGAGGAAGTCGTACCAACAGAGAATCGGTTGTGTCAGTCAGATTGGAAGAGAACACTTTAGGGTTCATGTTTTACCTCCTTTGATCCTTACTCTGGTTGAAAATAGAATTCTGTTTATTCTTTTATCCAACAGCCATCATTTAGCATGTTTTCACATCAGCAACTGGAAAAGTGACACCTTTCAAAAAGGAGTATTTTTCAAACCCAATACAGCTCCTGAACTACTTATGTAGTAAATTGGAGCCAAAAATAGCAAACATAGCCTAAGGGAAAGGAACGATTTGGCCAGAGAAATCACAAAGGAGAGAGTGATACAGGGGCTGGAGGGTGGAGAGAAACTAAAACAGGACAGGGCAGAGCCACACACATCTTTCCACTCCTGTGTTTTTATTTGAGCTCGATGCGTCTCACAGGAAATGCCCTCTGCTGTTTCCATGCGGACGTTTTCTTCTTCTATGGTAAAAGTCTAGCAGACTATTAATATAACTAAAGAACAGAGCACACTGTTATGAGATCACTGTATAGCAGTTTTCAAGCCATAGTTTGTATCTTAGACTATTGCCATAATTTATGAGAAGTGACATTGCAGTCTGTGGGTGTCATTATCATCTATTAAATAATAATTAATAGTCTACCATAGCTGGAGAAAATATTAGCAATTTTTTCCCCACCTTTACTTCCATCCTGAAGATTTGTCACCACTTTCTATATGTCTGTTTGCCTGTTAGTGCCATAATGTGCTTGCATAACATGAGCAACATTGTTATGCCATGAAACAACTTGTGCTCATGATTCAGATCCTGTGCTCCACAAACCACTGCCCAGGCATCTGATATTAGCTGTGGTGAGTTCACACGCAATGCAGTACAATACACGGAAACCCAAGTCTCCTGAGTCTCATGATATCAACTTAGAATATAACCATCAATGGAGCCTGAATTATTAGGCATCAAAAGGTCCAGTACTTCCAGGCGTGTGTGGCAATCCTTGTCAGTGCATCAGCACACAAACATCTCAGTTATTGTCTCCTTTGAGTGGAGCACTCAGGGACCTTTTTGGCCATTTCCTTACTGGTGACGTGTGTTTTCATACTCTCCACTGTATTGCTTGTCTCACAAAGACAATATGACCATGCTCATGTTTGATACTTGCGGGGGCTCAGAGGCAATTTTAAATAAACATGCATGCAGAGGGACGGCTTCACTGTCAAGGCAACAACGACCCGAGGGAAGCGTGCTGTCGGCTGCATGACCTCCTGTGTTTTGCTGTCTCTTGGTTTAGTGGGGAATCCGAATGGAAGCCCTAAATCCCATTTAATCTGTTACAGCGCTGGGAGAGCTGGGTACTCCAAAGCCACGCTATCTGATCATCAGCTTTGTACTGGTCTGCTGCCGGTAGCCCCGCTGAGACACAAACATCCTGTTTAGAGAGGGAGTGGGAAAACCAGAAAGAGGGAGAAAGAGAAATACCAGTGTAAATTGACAGTAATGAGCAAGAGAGGGTACTGGCTGGAATGTGCAAATATGCAATGAAAGTCTCACAAGTTCTCTATGTTAACCACAGTAGGTTTCAGTGTTTGTTTACTTGTTGGTTCTTAAAACTAAATTTCTTTCATTGCAGAAAATTCTCAATGTAGACAGTGAGCCGTATTAGTATGCTTCAGGAAAAGTAAGACCAAACAGAGCAGCCAGCAGACTGAAAATGAGCCCAATTATGACTCCACACTGCTAGTAATCTATTCCTCCATCTGGGCCAGTCAGACACAAGACACATACACCATATGTAGAACTAACAGAGGAATGCTGGCTAATTCCCCTCAGGATAAACTACCATACAATTAAACTTTGTGGTTTTTACAATGTTGACACTTGATTCCTGTGGATGTTGTTGTAATAGATGTAGGAAAATAGTTTGCTGCCATGTTAAAGTTCTTAGTTCCTGAATCAAGCCATGCACAGGACAGCATTGCCCCCTTGTGGAATGGTACTTACAGTGTGGTAACCTATAATCATATCCAGTTTAACTAGATAGGCAGACTAGTATGAGCAAATAGCAGCATGATCAAAGTAGTGAAATCTTACAGCAGCAAGAGCCCTAATAACTGACTTTTGTATGTAAAGTGTAAAAAATGATGTGGGTTAAGGTGTTCCTCTATTGAGGTTACTGCTCAAGAAAAGACAGCTGATAATAATATGCAATATGAAGCCTTGGGAGTGATATTTTTGTTAGTCTTTTTTTGTTTATCAAATTTATTTTGAACACAGAGAGGCGTTATGTTTTTTCTACTTATAGGTGCATTATGTTATTGCTACACATTTTTGGAAATATGTGCAATTCAAACTTTGGAACTAAAATTTGGATCAGTGTAAATGTATAGAGTTCCTATATGTTGAAATGATGTGATTGGCCTACAAAAACATACAGTATGACATTCAGTTCACACATGCACTGATTGACTGCAGCATCACTTGCTGAGTGGACAACTAACTGATAAATGACTTTACTGCTGAGTTTATCTGGTTGCCTTACTTCATCAAAAGTATTTCTGCGAGTATCTTTTCATTTTTAAACTTTGATCGCAATAAACAACTGCATTTACAGAATGAAACGTCATTCTCATCATTCAGAGCACCAACACAAGATGCCTTTAGAGCTTGAACTCTATGTATGTTGTCTTATGGTTTGGTCATGATTTTGTAATCATGGTTGGGCTGCAGCGGTAAACCCAGGTCGGCTGATGACCATGTGCTCTGTGAAGAAATGAAACAGAAAGTCCTGACCAGCCAAGCACAGACGATGCACCGTCATTCCCAGGAAGTAACTTGAGGAATGAGGAAATAACTTCCAAGTATATTCCTTTCTATTTTGAATGAATATAGATTCAAATATACCCAAATGTCTTTCTATTCTGTTTTATTTTATTGAAATTTGTCAAGAAAACATACTTTTTTGGATACAATTTCTATCAATGATGCCATACAGTGCAGTCTTTAAAGCTAATTTTAATTACACAATGGGTTTTCCAAATACCACTTTTGCCCAGTTACATAACATAGACATATGTAGATATACAGACAACTTTATTCGACATTTATTAAAGCACAATTAAGTCCATTAAATACTTTATGTCTTACAGATTAGGCATAAATAGTGATAAAGATTAATTATGAAACACATATCACATGTAGGCATGCATGGATGCCCAATGAATGGATCACATTTTTCTGTGACTTATGGACAACATCTCACTTTGTGGCAGACTCCTGTGACAGCTCAGTGGTTGCCACGGTGACTCAGACACAGGACTCCAGGAAAAAGGTGACACAGAATATTTGTTCTTGTGATCATCCTTCACACTCACTCATCTAACCATCCTAACCACACATGCATCACCACCACAATCACTCACAAACCTCTGTCAACTCACAGCAGAGTTAATTTGTTGTATTGCATTTATTTAAGCAAAACATTTTTTAAAAATTAAAGCAAATACAACTTACTAAAGAGTAAGAGAACAGGATGAGTCAATGGAAACAACTTTATTTGTGAATGTTTACAGGTCTCAGTTTGTATTGTGTTTGTATTGTCTTCTGTGTGTCTGCATTCCTTTGTCTTTCTGCTCTCTCTTAAGCAAATAAGTCATGGAGGCTCTGAATATACTACCACTAAGTCTAATAAACCACAGGCTGATTAATGAAGACAACCATGCTAGAATGTGGTACTTATCGGTTCTCACATGCCACTTTACAATAGCAGACCATACCGTAGAACATACAGTACACTTTAGAGTACAGAATAAGAGAAGACTAGAAAGATGGGAATATGCAATGAAAATGGGATTAAAGGAGAAACACATAAAATAACATAAGAGCCTGTTTTGCTCATTTTAAAACTGAAACCAGCAGGCAAGCATAAACACTGTTTCACATTGCCTTTCATCCTTTAGAAAACAGGTAGTGTTGCCTACCACAACAGGGTGTCATGGGTTATGGTTCAGTTCAGTTCCACATGATGCACTAGACTACTGTTATCGGCCACATGCAGAGCTTCTCCATATTGAACCCCGTTAACTGAAGTCTTCACTGCAGTTAGAGGATATGAAGAACTGTTTGGATGCTGTAAATTGTACTAAAACGACCCACTTTACGACAAAGTAAAATAAAATATGAGTATGAAAAAAATTTATCAAAATTATCTACTGAAACTCAGACAGGTAAAAAAAACATGAAAAGTTATCACTTAAATGTGTTTTTAATAAACTCTCTATGTAGGCATCTCCATGTATATTTAATTATACTGTACTCCCCTTGAGTTCAGCAGCCTTCTGTGAGTTTGTGGGTTCTCCTCACTGATTTATCATTACATATACTACAGAAGATGTCTAAGGACCTCTTAACTCAAAGCCCCTTACTAATGGATGTCACACTACTGTATTATGCCAGGACACATATACAATTACAAAACCAGCTTCATATTGTATCGACACAAATACTCAGGCACATACTGTATATCTGTGCATTAAGGTGACTGTATTTGCATGAGCTTCCATCTTCATTACACTATCTTTAGTAAGTGATTATTTCCTCATTTTACGACTATAAAGTGCAGCTATTTTATAGATTCCTCAGTACCCCCTTTACCAACACTTCTTGTATTATTTTCCAATAACAAAATAATTTAGTTATTTAACAGGAAGTTAATAATTACACAGGATAAACAACTAAACCAATAAAAAACATTACAACTTACAATGCATTTTTTACTGAAGCTTTTTTTTGCTAAGTGAGTATAAATATTGAAATTCTGAAATAGTACTTTAACAAAACAATCCCAACTCAAGGTTAACTTTCTTGTTTTTTCTGGAGTTTTCTACTGTATTACACAGTATTCATTAGTGGATGGAGCTCATTAAGATGATTCTGTTCATGTGGAAGCTCAGTATGATTTTATTCATACAACCTTGAGGACTTCTCGTCATGTTTTGAAATGGTTGAAAGCTGTGGACAAAGCTAGTAAGTGAAGCTTAAATTGGGTTTGTTTTGTCAAACTATTCAAGGGGAAATAATACATTTCCATGCCTAACTTATAAGCCACCATGGACGAGAAGTCCTAAAAGTGCTATGGATGAAATCATAAGAACTACTGTGTCAAACCCCATCTGTGGATGAAAACTGTGTGGTATGGTTGAAAGCTCTGGGAAAAGCTGGCAAGTGGACCATGAGTTTTGACCATTTTGTAAATGTATTATTCGCAACTTGAAAGTAACCACACTTTTTGTACGAACATCGTAATTGTCAGTTAAAGTTTATCATTTCTACAGTTTAAGTTTCTCTTAAGTTACTGTTACATTATTATCCCATTTTTCCCCACACTAAGTGTTGTTAGTAATATTACAGTAATATCATGATGTAATATCATAACTGCAAATTGTCAGGCCTTCCTTCTGAGCCTTTTGTCTTCTTCCCCTGTACCTACAGTTCAGTTTTGTACTGGGTCTGCTGGTACCCTAAACCATAGTGCAATTTGTGGGCGGTAGTCTAAACTGTTACAAATTAGCCTTTTTGCTCCTCTTGAAAGAGTCAAAACACACAGTATATACCATCAATAAAGCCTTACAAAAACATTCAATTGCCCTTTTCATGAACAGCTTTTCTTACGCACACAAAACACACACACACACACACGGTTAAAGACCCCTGCAGAAACAGAGGACACGACACAGTGTCCCAGCTTGACCCTCCTAAAACTCTTTCACTGGGGAGCAATGAAAAAGAGGAGAGGTCGCCGAGTGAGGGGAGCTGCCTGTTGATGAACACTTTATAGACTGTCTTGATCCAGCCTGGTTTACACCTAAACCTCTCACACACTTGTTAATATGAGCAGAAGTAATGAAATAATTTGTTGTGTGATACAGCATCAAATTTAAAAAGCAGATGTGATGCTATGTACTGTAGTATATACGGATTAATGCGATGTTGAAGGTGAATTTCCAGCTGACTGATGACTGATGATTTTAGATATTTAAAAAGTCCCATTTTCTCTCACCAGCATCTTTACTTTCTGAAATTATTTCCAGGAGGTTTATATCTATTGTCCTCTACTGTACATCCTGTTTATTATTTATCTAGTGTTCAAATCCTTATAGTGCAACAAACTGTCAAAACCACCTACAATATTTTTAAGCACCAGTTGCATCTGGAATTTGAATGCAATTCAGACGAGCTCACTCTGTGCTGAACTGAGTTATTATACTGCCTGTACATGCAGACACTCACACATAAAACGTTCACAAAAACATTCTCAAGGGGCACACACCTAACTCATGAGATTCATTCATAAAAAGTACCATAAAAGAGACCTGGCTCCCTAAATAGAAAATCCAGGCCATGCAACCACAATCTCTCTCTCTAGACAAATGTGCTTTATTCTGTTTTCTCTGTGTGGTTTGGCCTTTTGTTGTGCACAAACGCTGCTCTTTTCTCTGCCATACCTTTTGACACATAATGACCATTTCACTCAGGTTGTGTTGACAGGTGGAAAGAGGCCTTTTTAAAAAAAAAAAAAAAAAAATCATTTTACAAGTGTGTACTTTTCTTTGTGCATTATTAATTCCAAATTATAAACACTTACTTTTAATGAAGTACATTAAACACAAGAATCGACAGAGGCAACAGTGAGCAAGCGTCCTCTAACTGAGGAATGAGGGTGGTTTGGAAATGATGAAAAGTTATTTTGTTAAATGCACAAAGCCCTCATGTAGTGTTTATTCATGAGAAATCCTTTATTGAATGCCATTAACTTATTTATGAATCTAGTACATCTACATGTATATTATAACTCTTCTGTCTTCTTGGAAAGGGGAGCGCCCGAGCCTGTGGCTACGATCCATACAGACCAAAACTGTCTCTAAAATAAGATCTACAGTAGCTGTTGAGGAACTACAGTATGTTGATATACATTGAAGACCAGGGGTGTGTTTTCCTGGCTTCACTGCATCATTTCCTCTTTTATCTGGTTTTATATTTGGATCAATAAACTTTTTTAAGCTTATGGTCATGAATAAGAAAATGGAGGTGTAAATGAAGATCCAAAATGTTTACAGTTTATCCTACAGTAATACAAAGTGACAGAGGGAATCCTCTAAGCAAGTATTATCATTTAAATGGGTAAAAGTAAGTTATTAAACAAGCGACTTTATTATTTTTGTAGTATTTGTGCCTTTTTGTTTACATTTAGCCTTTTGTTTTTCATCTATCCACATGCCCTACAGTTTGTGTCTTTTCACTTGTATCACCTGACTCTTATCAAATCTTTTATAGACTTTAACCTACAGCCTACATATGACGGATTAGTCATCATCATATGATCTATATTGTATGCTGTGCTTGAACAATGTCACGTGTGGTTAACATATGACTCTGCATGTCATATCTCTGGAGAGCTGGAAGCAGTCATTGGCTGTGGACAGACAGAGCCTTAGTCTATATCTTTATCTGCCTTGGCCATGTCCTATCCCCTCCCTCATTTATCTTATAGTCTCATAGTTCACCATATAGTATGCAACCATGGACATACTTTTGGTTTAGGGGTGTCACTTAAATTTCATTTGAGTATTCAGTGTCAACCTGTTGTTTAAACAAGACAGAGGGGCAACACGAGGGGCTTATGCCAATATTTACAGCCTATAAAAGAAAGAATGAGCACTGGAATATATGAAACCATCTTTTTTTTGTTTTAAAGTCGCATGTTAGAAAAAAAAATATGAAATGAGATAAGAGCAGAAGTTTTGAATTGATACCGAAAGTGTGAGGGAGGTTTTAAAACTGTTATTAAAAACTGTGGGGAAATTCTCAAATGCAAGCTGTCGGGGAGATTAAAATAGAAAAATTACTTAGAAATAGCTCGATTTAAAACTGTAACACAGTCTGCTGCTGAATCGTTGCGGCAATAAACGGAGCAGTACAGACGAGCAGACCTCGGCTACAACATCCGGGCAATAGGCAAGCTTGCGCAGAAACGGAATGGCGGAGGTAAGTGAGCGAAAACGAGGAATGTAATGACCCAAATGATAGAGAAACTGGACCGATTGTAAGACTTGTGTCACTCCATGCGGTACCCGCGGCTGTCGGCGGTCTCGCCGGCCGCTGAACGCCGGGTGAAAGAGAGCTACGGCGGGTTTTAAACTGGGAAGGGGAGGAAGAAATGGAGAACCTCTCCGGCGTATCGCCTCTCTCCGCGTTCTTGCCTTTAAAGAGCCATTCCCTCTGCCTTGATAGTAAAGCCGTAGGAAACAATAGGGTGCCCGGCGGGGTCTAACACGGTGGTGCTGAACTATTTCAGGTGCGCCCTGGCGAAAAAGTTGGGAGAGATGACATGACTCGGCGGTGGTAAACTCCGAGCCTCGCTTTCGGAAATATTGAGAACTAGTTATTTCCTTCTTGTGCCACTCGTAGTGAGCCGGAGAGAGGAAGAGACGTTCAGCACCAAGTCACAGGAAAGCGCCCCTGGTCAGACAGACAGCGCCCGACGGGTTGGGAGAGACACGCCGCATGAATATTTAGCTTTTCACTGGACTTTTACCACTTCTTTGTCCAAACTAGAGTCGTTTGAAGTGTAATCTAATTCAGTGAGTGTTGGCAGTCTGTATGAACTGGGGTGGGATTGTTTGGATCCTCAATGGCCTCTCCACAGCTGCACCACCCCCCCTAAAGTTTTTCAAGTTTTTCACTTCTGTGCTGAACTCTAATGTGGCCTCAACTGTCTTCATCAGACACATGTCCCACTTTGTCTTAATTACTTTAGCCCAAAGCCTGGATTGAAAAAAACAGTTTGATATGATGAAGATGTGCTGTCATCTCATATGAAAAACTGTTATCTGTAATATATTATCATTTAAGAGGAATATTACATAAATATTAAGTATTATGAGTATAAAGTGTTATAATAATTCTGTTAGAAATAAAATTAAAAAACTCTATATGGTTATATTGAAGTTGCAACTGAGTGCCACAATCTATTGCAGAGTATCAGCCATTTGTGTCCCAATAGCAGGTCCCAGGAGTTAAAAAAAGGGTGTTTTTAATCAGAAGTCACCTGCTCTGTAATGGGATGAGCCAGGATCAGCCACTCTTTGATCCCTCATATGTTGTTTGTGTGTGGTAAGTGTGTGCACGAGCACCACATGTACACAGAGGAATGTGCTGCCCTATTGTAATGCGTCCCCACGCTGTTTTACATGACTTTGAATGCTCGTACAAAGGTGTGGCTGTCTGTGTGTGTCTGTAGGTGGGTGAAAGGCCTCTGAACCTGAGTGTGGAGGTCGTGGCCTAGTGGAGATCCTGAGGTACAGCAATGAAGACCCTCAGCAGGAGAAGCAGAAGTCTTAACAGGAGTTGGAGGAGAACTCTCCTCGCCCCATGAAGATGGCAGCGCAATCCCACACTGTACGGTCGAGCTCTGCCATGTGTTGTTTATGTCTAAGTTAGTTGCTGTATAAAAGCCACAATCTCTTCAATGAAATATCTTTCTGTGATTATGCAAACTACAGTAACTACAGTTATCTTATTTCAGTATGAACAGATAAAATAGATATGAATGACACATGTTTATATATTGCAGGCAGAAAACCCTTTGACTAAAGACAAGAGGACACCACTTAGTGTCACTGTCTCTCCCTTCTGATATTTACTGTAGCTTTTGGTGGAGTAGTGCCAACTAAAACATTCCCAAGTCAATAGTGTTGGTTACTGTAATCATTTATCATCATGTTTCCATCATGTAGCAATGATTTGTGTGTCATTATTTGCAATCTATACAGAATTTCAAAGGGATTATTCAAAGTTGTTGGTCAAACTTCTATTTAATAGTTTATTTTTGACTCTTAAGCTTTGTTTTGAGGCTAGTTCTAGTTCTAGTTTTTTATTTTTTAAACAAACAGATACAGTTAGTAGCTTTGCTTTACCACAAAATACAAAGCAAACAATAAAAAAACACCTTCAAATCTGATACATTGACTGATGTGTTCTGGGTCTTACTCAGCAAAGTTACCCAGATAAATCAGTAAACGTGCCTCTTGAAACAGATTCCTGGTTTATGGACTGTATCCACATTTGGATGTGATGTGTTCACCTCACAGTTCAGTCTTATTCTTTTTGTCCATGCTACTGTCTCATATTTCCTTGGTTGTCAATTAAACTTGAGGGGCATTTGTCCCTTGTGCATTTTTGGAATGCCTTTGTTTTGGCCACTTCTCAGTAACTGCAAAGTGAGTTGTTTGGGTTAAGGAGAATGTCCTTGAGATGTCTAGCGGACGGTACTTTCAAGAAATGTGGAAGTAATTTGAATATTCCTGTGGTTTCCTTCCCTCTTTTTCCCAACCGTCTCCCTCCACCTGTTGCTGTTTCCCTTCGTTGTAGGCTAGTGAGCTTCCCTTGGAGGAGCTGCTGGCTCTGTATGGCTACACAGTGTCAGATCCAGAGAAGGAGACCTGTCACCTGACTGCCAGCCTGCCAGACATGACACTGGACAAGGTGAGATACAACCTGAAGCATATCAGCACATACCTGGGGCATTCATCTCCTAATTCACTTTCCTTATTAGCATTTTGGCCATTTGTGATTTGATTGGTTGAATTTACATTTAGAAATCACTACAGAATGAAGTGCTTGGGATTCGGTCAGTCAAAAGATACATATGATATGTACAAACATTAAACAACATGGGAATCCAAGGAAGATCGCTGATAAATGAAGCATGATTAGTGTATTCTGGTCTACTGTTCTTTCCTGTGCTTTGCAATATTGTGCTATTCTTTTGTTCTTTATTTCTCTTGTTCAGGATCAAATAACTGAGGACCTCTTTCCTGGGGAGGAGGAAGAGGAATCATCAGCCGATGATCTCACCCCCTCAGTCACCTCAAACACCTCAGATCTGCTCCGCCGCCTGCAAGGTGAGTCACACGAAGACGAACATTTACACATGACTTCGTGACATTTCAAATGATCTAAGATGGAGGGTTGGCTGAAACGTTTTCATTCAGGGCCTCAGACCCACCCGCACACTCCATTTTCCATTGGCCATTTTCTTATGAAGCTGTGAACAGTTGTACTGAAGGAGAGGAAATTCATGAAGTCTCTTTTTGTTTGAGTATTTTTCTTTGAGTTCAGTTTTAAATTATTGGTGCTTTGCTGAGACTGCAGCTTGTTATTGATTGGTGTGTTTCTGCATATTGTGACATGTACTGCTATGTGTGTCTTCTGCCCACAAGACTGAATCATGTCAAATCACTCAAACATTTCTGAACTGCAGGAGTTTAAATATAATCTAACAGCCTTCTCCTGGTAGTGATTCTATTTGAACGTAGAGACAGTATTAGTGCTGAGTCCACAAAATATCATAAAAACTGAATATATGACAGGTATGCTGCATTTACGTCTGTATTTATCGAGATTAACTGAGCGCATTGTAAGGTAAAATAGAGGAGGTTCTTTGTTCTTCGTCTTTGATTTTTTTTTCTTTTATTTTTGCTGCTTTATCCTGAATTTTGTTTTATACTGAGTTAGATATATTGCGGTTTACAACAGGAGGAGGAAGCACTGCATGGTTCTGATGGCCCATATGACAGGTGCTCTTTAGTGAGGGAAGGTAAAAGTAGTCTCATCAGGAACCCTGATGAAGACTTTGAGCGCTAGTCTGCTTGATTGCCTACGCTCAAAGAATAAATTCACTATATTATTTCACCTGAAGATGCAGTATCTTAGTTTTTTCCATGGTTGTCTGCACCACTTAAGGACAAATATCTAGCAAGACTGGATTTGTTTTTAGATATGTTGTATTTTTATTTTTATTATGTTCACCATGTCTTTCCATTACTTTCAGTGCTACCTACTGCTGCAGGGGCCATGTTTTATTTGATTAAAAAAAAAAATTTAATCTCAGTTGGACTTACCTAGTTGAATAATGGTTAATAATAAACTGAAAAATAAAACCAATCAGATGTTCAAGAATGTTGTTTGAGGAAAAAATATTGTCAGTTGTCAGCAGAAAAATCAGTAGAAAAGTTTTAAGAATGCCTGCACCGCTGTGGAATGAAACACAAAGGTCTGCTGAGTTAAGTTGGAAGTTGGAAGATAACAGTCACATGATTTGTCCTCTCTCAGGTGGAGACAAAGACACATTAGTCAGCTCATCAGATGAGGACTCCGATGATGCCTCTATTCCCTCCAATGAAGAACACAAGGTAGGCTTACAAGGCCACCAAGGACACACAACACACATCTTATGATCACTGTAGCTGTTTGAAATAGACTCCAATGACTTGTCCCAAAAATATGAAAAGGTGGCACATCTCAAATTTCTTAATCAAGGAGGACAAAATACTACAGTTCACTTGTTTATTTGGCTCACAAAATTGAGATGTGCCACCTTTTCATATTTTTAGAACATACCCACTAGATTTTGGGTTTAACACTCCACTGATAAATCCCATTGTTTAAGCGCAACCTTCTTCTCCAATTCAGACTCAGTTGACTCTGAGTCAGTTTTAGTCAAAAAGACATGAAGCCTAGTGTATTTTGCAGTTTGAATTTCTTAAATGGAGAGAAAATCGCAGAAAGCACCTTTCACAAAACCAACAGGCAGTGACAGAAGATAATCTTAAATTAATTACTTTCTCTCCAGTAGGGGTCTGTCTGAAGGATCCTAACACACAGCACATATTTCAACACTTTTAAAAGCATACATGACATATTGCGAAACTATGACTGACTGTGTCTTTGATTTCCTTCATAGGAGATCATGGTTGGCTCTATGTACCAGGCAAAAATCCCTCCACTCAGTCCGTATACCTACCAAGAGAGAGGTAAGCATCATGTTACTGGTTTTAAAAACAAGTTTTAACTGCTAATTTATGTAGATTAAGTCTAAACATGTTGTCTGAATAAAAGTCATTTCAGATGATTAAAGCCTCTCTGTAGAATTAGAACATTTCTGGCGACTCCCACTGGCGGTGAAAAAGCCGAACACATCTTTATCTACCCATCATCATCTCTTTTTCTGTCTTAATCAGTTTTCTCTTCCCCCACCCCCTCCCAACTCTTCATTCTCTTTCTCTGTCCATTCGGCTGCATCTCGCTCTCTTCTCTCTCTCTCTTTCTCTGCGTCCAGCCTACAACAGTGAGGACCAGTTGTTGTGGAGGCCAGGGGAACTGTCGGTGCAGGAAGTGGAGAACTTTTTGCTGAATGCACAGAGACCACATGGCCAGGAGGGGTCAGCCTACACACAAATGCACGGAGACACTGTCCGAGACAACGAACAGGTACTGTACAGTAACTCGACATTGCATCCCAGACGAGGACACCATCTTTGGAGAGCCTGTAGTGTATTCCAGCTGTGCTGCTGTTTGTAGTGTGACTCTGGAAGTTAACCCGTTACAAATGCTAAAATAATTTATCAATATTCTTAAATAACCCAGAAAGACACTGCAAAAGATTATGTGTTAAATAGTAGCGAGGACATGCTGTTTGAAGGTGTTTGAAAGAAACTGGTAGTTATGAATAGACAGGGGTCTGCTTCTATCTCTGTATACCGAATGACTTTACAGTTGACTTGATAATAGTTGTACCTCCTTTATCACAAACCACCTCCCAATTATCTTCAAGCTTAACAGGTCTAATTAAACGACATCTCCCCTTCAGGATTATGAACCTACATAAAGTAAATACAATAATATCGGACCATGGCTTCTGCTATGGTCAGTGCTTGTTAGTGGACGGTTTGTTCTGTATTCCACTCAGTGTAAAGATAGAGGTCAGGTTTTGCAGCCGTTGTTTCCCTTTGTGACAGTGTAATCCTTTTTGCTCATTCATTTTTTTTTTTTTTTTTTTTTTTTTTTTTTTTTACATCAGGCACTGTATGAACTCGTGAAATGCAACTTTAATGCAGAAGAGGCACTGAGACGATTACGCTTCAATGTGAAAGTGTTCAGTGGTAAGAAACTTCCTGTCGTCCTACAGTACTTTTTCCAACCTGCTGTCATACTTACTTAAAAACTTTCAAAATCTCACAGCTGTGGAACAAACTTAATCCATATTTGACTCAATAAGCAAAAGTAAAGCTCAGTGATTCCCAGTGTGGGGGACGTGTCCTCTCAGGGACACATTTGTGCTGGAGACAGACCACAACACTTTGCATGCCTCAAAATATTAGCTATTGGCAGGTTAAAGGATAGGGTCACAATTTTTCAAATCTGTCTTAAAACAACAGTCAGATGTTCATATGAACATTTACACAGGTTTTCGTCGCTGTAATCATTCCTCCTGTTCATACTGACCATTAGAAGATCTCCTCCAAATATGCTTACAATGTAAGTGATGGGGGATAAAATCCACAGTCCTCGTTTTGAGCATAAATGTGCTTAAAAGTTTATATGAAGTTAATATGAGGTTTCAGCTGCCTGATTAGTCAAATAAAGTAGATATCTTCCAAAGTTAGTCTTTTTAGTAGTAGTGAATAGAAGGAATGATTACAGCAAGATAAACGTATCATGTTCATTTGGGCACCTGACTTTTGTTTTAGGACGGACTTGAAAAATTATCCTTTTAAAGCCAATAACGTTGAGACTCCACTTGGAGACTTAACATCTTGAGCACAAACCTATTGATTTCTTCAGAAAGAAGCTACAAAACTGTTATGCAGAGCAAATTTCTTCCTTCCTACAACGTGAGCCTACCAAAGGAGGTTACCACGCTGCAGTGTCTTACCTGCTGCTGATTTCAGTCCTTATGGATAAAGCAATAACTTACTAAACTAACTAAACAGACTGAAAGCTCTCTCTCTCTCTTTGTCAAACAATACCGCTGCATTTATTCATTTCATGCAAAAAGTAGAAGGAGCTTATTGACAAGATCAGAGGTACATTTTGATCTACAGATGGACAAAACAACTGACAGCTACAAAGGCTGTTAATTGATCATTTATGTTAAATTTGTTGATGCAGATGTGAAGGAGAATTTGGTTTTTATTTCTGTGAAAGAAGCTGATATGAAGTTGGAGAACTTAGTGAGGATCTGTACAGACAGGACAGGACTCCTACAGTGAAGTCAGTGTGTGATGCACAAAAAGGTGCTTATATCCAAACAGCTTAATCCTGAGCTGAGCAATGTAATGACAAACAATATTACCAAAGTAAAGTATATGAAAGTGTTTTGTGAATGTGAATTGAATGTGGGTTTTTTTTTTTTAAATGGGAACTGATGAAATTGCTTTTTATTCCAAAGCAAGTCATGATGACTGTCACGGAGGAAGTTGCGATCCAGGGTGTTTAAACTGCATGCGGATGACATTATAATCTTCATGGAAAAAGAAGGGAACGAGTTTGCCCTCAAGTTTAAAGATAACAACTTCCTCATGAAGTGACACGTTTCTGAAACTTAGAGAACTAAATCTGCAGTTGCGGGTTTGCACCAGCACACACTTTCCACAGATTCAGCAGATACAAAATCACATCCATCACAAGAAAACTGGTGAAGGGAAGGTAAACTCGTTTGAATGCCTGAACACATTAATTGAAGTCAATGCAGTGCAGAACACATTAACAGCCACATCTGAGCCCAATAAAAACATTTTCTGTGGAGGATACTGCAAAATATGACCATCTTCAATACCATCTGAGTGTAACACAGCTGCTGACTTCAGCACTGCAGAAGAGTAACAGCCTTGTGGCCTCTGATTCAGCAGTGAGGCTCCAGTTTGATGTATATCCAAGACCATGGCTGCAGTTTGGATTATGTGGGGGGAAAAAACTACAAAATGGAAACAAAGATCTTACTTTTCAAACTAATAAATACATAAAATGGAACCCAAATTGTTTTTAGTTGTACTTTTTTGAAACTTGCCATATTGTTTTGTGTATTGGTTTATGTCAGTTTAATCACAACCTCACTTCATGTACTGTAGCCATAATTGCATTCCATTAATTAAAAATAATTTAAAGTGAAAATTATACTCTTCTCACTCTTTAGAAGAGCTGTGTGCCTGGAGTGAGGAGGAGTGTAGGAACTTTGAACATGGCTATAGAGTTTACGGGAAAAACTTCCACCTCATTCAGGCTAATAAGGTGAGTGCTCTGGAGAGTGTTGACATTTTTCTGTTGAATCTGTTGAATTCTGTTGAAGTTTGTTGTCTAAACCCTACAGATGATTTACACTCTAAGCAAACAAGCAAAAAAAAAAGGTTTTCCTTCTCCTCAGGTACGAACCCGCTCTGTGGGGGAGTGTGTGGAGTATTACTACATGTGGAAGAAGTCTGACCGTCACGAGTACTTTACCCAACAAACCACCAGGCTAAGCCGCAAAAAATACAGCCTGCAATCAGGGAGCACGTGAGTACTGCTGGGAAGGGGACAGAAAAACTCATATACACACACATACATATATAGAGAGGGAAAACAGGCAAATGGGCAATAGATTCCAACCACTGACTGTATATAAAGATGGATGATGCGCCTCCACATCCTGCGGCTTTGCAAAAGTGAAGCCAAAATATCTCCTTTCCGGGAGATGCAATCTTGCGTGTGTGATGTCATTTGGAGCCAGAGTCTGCGCAGTAGTCAGGCAGCAAGATGATGCCCCGCGAGACTTGTCTCCCTCAGCCGTCCCGCCATCTGATGGAGGTTTGAGAGCGGCTGTCACAACTGTCAATCATGACGTCACACCCCCTTTTTATATCGTCACATAACTAATTAAAAACAAACTTATCAGAAAAATTAGCATTTGGACAAACATCAGCTACCTAAAACAACAGAAATCCTCTTTGGGAAAAATTTATTTGACATGTACTTTGATTTTGTTTAGTTAGGCTCATGTCCCATCCGCTAACATGAAGGCAGCGGGATTTATGACCTATACTGCATCCAGCCACAAGGGGGCGATCAAGATGTTTTGGCTTCACTTTTGGGGAGCTGTCATGATGTCTGTATTTATATACAGTCAGTGATTCCAACTGATCATCATATAATATGCGTCTGACCTTGGTGATCTCATAGAAGAACTCATCTATTCAATATACCACAATGCCGAAGGAGAATATGAATCATGGAAAGCTGAGTCATCTCCAACTATGACTTAGACTATGACTTAAAGATTTTTGCACCTGCAGTGCTCTTATGAACTTCCCATTAAATCTATAACAATGGTGTTCTGAGAACCTCTTTCAGTGCTTTTCTGTTATCCTGTGGAAGCAAAGCCTCTTAACTGGAATTCATACTTATGTTTGTATAATAAGTGCACTTCTGCCAGTCACCTTAAAGGGTCAGTTCACCCAAATTACAAAAAAACAAGTAGAACAGCTTTCTACTGCGTCAGAAGCCCCTTTGGAAAAAACAGGATGCAGAGGGGGGACTTGTAATGCTTATTGCTTGGAATTTTGAGCCCAAGTAATAGTAACTTCACCTATGTGTTATTCCTCTGCACTTTGTGTTTTCAATCTGAAACTGTGTCTTGATAACTTAAAATTCTGTCACCCATAATAGCCTCCAACTGTTAACATGCTTTCATGTGCTGATAGCAGTTGTGTTATGTGTTGCAGGGAGGATGGAGACCAGGATGGGGAGGTTGGGGAGATGGAGGGAAGAAATAATTCCCCTGGCTTGTTGTCTCACGGCTCCATGGGCCCTGGAAAGCTGGAGTCCCCGTTACCTCCACAGTCGAGCCTGGACCTGGACAAACAAGGTAAAACTGTGATCAAGTAACAGTAATAGTCTCTGTAGGCACCTCCTGTGGTGGCTCAGATACTGGAATCTGTTGCCAAAATTGACTCTGTTCAGCATTAAAGTGACTTGTCACAGTAGAATAATTTGCCTCTCTTATCAGTCACTGACATAACAAGCAATCAATAAAAGAGCAAAGGTGACCGGAAATATTATTCCTATGACCTCATGTTCACAGTAAGACCTGACTAACTAAAAGAGGCACATAAACAGTAAAGGCTAAGAGCATTTCCACATATTTAATTACAGTTCCATTTGAAGAAGAAGCTGGTCATACTGTAGAGCGCTGAGCTTTGTTCTCTCTCAGTGTGCCTCAAGGGTTTAGTTTGAAGGGCAAAATAATTGTGGGGAAATCAGTCAGGAAGTTGTTATCGTCACCCATCATTCTATGTATAAACCATACATACCATGTCAGGCACATTTTCCAAATCGCATCATTTTCTGCTATCCATCATGTTACACATACATCACTATGAATTTTATTTTTGTCTATTTAATTTCTTATTTTGATCACATAGTTTGCATTTTTTTAATCAAGTATTCATTATCTTACGTTATGAATCATTTTTATGTGTTATCTCCCCTCTTTTGTTTCCCCCCATTATTTTCTTGCTCCTTGTGTGTCTTGTTTCGTGTTTTTGTGTGTGTGTGTGTGTGTATGTGTGTGTATGTGTGTGTGTGTGTGTGTGTGTGTGTGTGTGTCTGTGTGGTGCACACCTGTTGACATGGTGCTCCAGAGGAGGAGGGCCGCCCCCGGCGCAGACGAACTCCCCGCTTTCTCTTAAAGCCATGACCTCGGTCCAGACAGGCCACAGAAAGCAGGCTGGGCCTGCAGGTAAAGAGGGCTGGAAGAGAGAATGGGCCTCATGCAAGAACTCAGGTCAAGGTCACTGTGACCTCCCAAAACACGTTTTTGGCCATATTTCAAGAATTCATACGTTAATTATGAGTTTCACACAAATGTCTATTAGGATAAAATGATGAAGTGATATTTTATATCTAAAAGGTCAAAGGTCAACTTCACTATGACATCATAATGTTCTGCAAAAACACTTTTCTGGCCATTATTTAACGCTATAACTCAGGAACAGAAGGGGAGATTGTGATTATATTTCACATTTGGTCAGATACTGAATTGGTGACACTAATCTTGGTGCCCACCTTGAAACTGGTGATTGTAAAGATCTTCTGTGCTGCTGGGTTGAAGATGTGTGTGAAGCATCCACATTTTAGAATTTGGCCAACATCCATATCTGAAGCATCGTCTACTGTCATGAGTACAACTTTGTGTTCTATCAGAATCAGCTTTATTGGCCAAACATGTGAACACTTACAAGGAAAATGCAATTAATACCTTTTATTGCATACAACCACGAGGCGGTATTTCTAGTTTTCTTGCTATTTTTTTTCCTCGAACTAGAATATTAACTGGACAAACTAGTTAATATTTTTGTCTAGTTATACTAGATGAACTAGTGTAACTAGACAAACTTAATGCAAAATTAATATCATGTTCATTTCATCATCATCATGAGTTTTTTTAATTTTTTAAATTTTTTAACTTTTTATCATTTTTATTGGCATCTTTCAGCACAGCAACTTATAAATTTAAGTAGATGTGAGGAAACTTTGACTTCCTCAGGGTCTGTAGGTCTCTGTCCAGTGTCATGTGTTGCACCTGACGGTAACATCACCTACTGTAGGCTTCCCTTTGACTCCCTCTCATATTAGCCATGGAACGCTTCACTACAGCAAGATGTTTTTCAGCATCTGACTTCATGTCAGACTGTATTTTCCCCTTTTATTTCTGTCACAGTGCTCTTATAAAATGTTGTCAGCTCTACTTCTAATATTTTCTTTAACTAATATTTTAGGGTTTACTTATACCAATACCCGCACTGCTAAATTCGACATCTTACCAACAATCAACACTTAACCTTATATGGCATTGTTATGCTAATGATAAAATCTTACAAACATGGACCTACTCATGAACAGGTGGCATTCATCAGGCTGAAACAAACAATTTATGATAACTTTGCCCAGTTAAGAGAGTTGAGTAAATCCGACTTGGAACACTCGTATGAGAAAGTCTCACAGAATAAAAGTAAGACTGATTTAGGATAAGATTACGACAAAGTTCTTGCATGACGCCCAATGAGAGAGAAAATAATGTTGTGACTGGGAACAAATCTCATTAACTTTCAGTGGAAGATAATCAAACTCTCAATAGTGCGACATCTCTATATAATTCATTATCAAATCTGGATTTCAGTGCTTTGATCTCAATAGCAAAAGTGATGAAATACTTTCTGAATGAACAGTGTGCACTGGGTATACACGAGTTTAAGTGCACTTAAAAACATGTTATTGTAAACGCCTACATGAAATACGCAATGTGTTAACATTACTGGAACAAATAAAGCAGGAGTACGTTATATGACTTAAGTTACAGACATTTTGTTAATCTGTCATGCTATGAACTCTTCTACATCTGTCCAGATGGTGAGCTGGTGACGGGGCTGTCAGAGCTGTGTGGTGACAGATGTCCTCAGCAGTTGTTTGGCTGTCCCTTCTCTCTGCCACCCATGGACGACCTGCGGGATCCTGACTCAGGCAGTTGTTGTCCCTCAGCTCGAGCCCGACTCCAGTCCCAGCCTTCCCCACAGAGCTCCCAGTGTACCTGCGGGGGCCCTCCGTCCTGCCATGACGACCACTGCCTCCGGGGCCCCTGCTTCTTCCAGCTACACATGCGTGGTGGACCTTTTGTTTCAGAGGGCCCTGACTGCGGTGCAGCAGGTGGTGTGACTGACTCCCCCCACAGGCTGCAGGTGGAATTTAGCCTGCCGTGTTCCTCTCCTCCCTCATCTGCTGTCCTCCCGTCACACCTCCAGGCATTTGGCAGCCTGCTGCACCCCTCTCCCATCCAGCATCCTCGCTCTCTCACACAATGAAGGGAGGGACATGGGAAAATCAAAACTGAGTGGTGCTCTTCGTGGTTTGCTCTGAGTAGAGATTACGATTGGTGTCAGTCTTTACACCGGGGTGAAAGACACCAGGACAAAAAGTACATTTACCTAATTTTGTGAAAAAGGATGGACCTACTACCTTAGGGGGTTACTTGTCTGTCTGACCCCTCTTTTTAAATTGGGACACTTAAACATTCTGTCTATTATGGAATGATGAGTGTGTTAATCACTTTCAGGTGTTGATTATGTGTTTATTAACAGTTTATTACCACAACCTGCACCAGGGCAGCAATATTGATTGGCTATAATGAATACTAAAAGCTCAGTGCAGGTGATGAGAGCCGCGGTGACCATGCAAACAAACCAGAAGTTGCTACAGTAGGAGTCCCTTTTTTCTAAAACAGAAGAAAGTTGGACAATGTTAACCACTGTTAACTGTTAACCACTTTTTCTCATTCATCATTTGAGAAAGTTTCGCTGCAGTTAATTTTTTTTTCCAGCTTCATCCAGCAAAATAGTTTATTTTAACGTCCTCTTCTGAGTCTGTAATGGACTCTCCTTTGTCAGTATGTGTCTGCACTTCCATGCACTTCTGTCTGTGGCAGAAGTCAATCTGCCTGAAGAATTCTGCTTAAATATAAAGAGCTGAAACTAAAGAGTATTTTCTAAGCTTGAGATTTGAACATGGATCGGTGTCGGAACACAAAGGAGCACAATATTTTTGCAGGTTTTATTTGTACTTTTGCTTTAGTGGACGTTTTCATCCTTGTTCTTACCTGAGGATTTATATAGAGATTTATAAAGGTGCAGTGCTTTGTCATGATCACAGTTTCTATCATGTTGAATATTTAGTACCATTGAGAGCCTGTTTGACATGCAGAATAGGCATGAAATAAAGCATGTAAATGTAAAATGTACATGCTAAGATAGGTAAGTCACTGAATGCAAACACAGTTTCTCAGGTTTTTACAACTTTGATGATCTCCAGGACCTGCTGTCACTCTAGACAGGTGTCATAAATACAAACAGTTAGAAAAGTGATATTGTTAATTGTGTTTGTTGGTTTAAAGGTAATGACAGATGTTGGGGTCCAAAGATCATCCTAACATGGAAATGAACTATTCTTTGCTTTTGCTTGCCTCTTGAAGCTTCTAGTTTATTTGAGCAAATCCCCCCCCTTTTGAGCTGCAGTACGGACACCACATCATCCACTTCCAGCCACAACTGTTTGGTGTATTTGTGTTGCGTTCTGGGTTTTTACTCTGTAAACCTGTTTCTTGCAACAGGCCCCATTGAGCTGGTTTGTGTTTTGAAAACCCAAAATTAAAGCAACAACACGGAAGCAACATCCAAGTAACGTTCAATCAGTGAAGATGTGTGAAGAAAGGTACAATTGTATTATTTTTAGTGTCAAAGTGGGACATATTCAAACTATAATGCATATTAAACAAACACAGGAGATCTTTTTCCTCTAAAATGTTTCCTTGAGCATCTTAACTGACCTCTGCCAGATATTGTGTACTGTAATATACTGAAAAAGTCACATACTGTATCTGTATGCATTTGCATTTCTAATTATTTTTTATTTTATAGTCCAAATCTCCTGGTTGGATACTGCACAACATATCAACCTTCTGATCAGCTTTCTCGTTAGTTCCACAATGGAGCCCATCAATAAGAGACATTTCAAGTTAGCTTATGCATTTTGGGAATTTTATAGTTTCACAGTATTTTCAGGAGCACAGAGGTACTTTCAGATGAATGAGTACATATGTTATATGTTTACTTGATCTGAAAAATGAGAAATTTGGTCTATGTAGACTAAACCGTGATGTGATGATAAATAGAAACAGTAGATATGGGTGGACAAAGTTTATAATAAAAGATGTTTTAGTATCATTTGATGATTCAAAATTATGTTGTACAGAACAAATGGATAAACCTTAGGACGACTCTCTTTAGGAACATTTTCATATGTTTTCATACAATCCATATCCTGATTTGGGTATTTATTCATATCTACATACCTATGTTCTTATACATGTCAGTATATTTTAGTCACTCTGTCTCTAAAGAGGTAAAGCAAAAGTGTCAGGGAAGGGAGGGATTTTGTTGGTTGTTTAAATCTAGCCTCATGTTGTTCCTTCCATCTGTCCTTCTATTTATTCCTTTTTTTCTGTCTGTAAATATGCAAGCTCTTCCTGTGATATCTGCTTAAAACCAAGCTGGTTTCAGATCAATGTTTATTTTGTCTTTTGAATGTTTACATGAGGGGGGTTCAGGACAAGACCATGAAGGCAGGAAAAGGAGTAGAGTCACTGCCTTTTTGTTAATTCTTTATTTTTCTTTTTATTTTAGCAATTTATATATTGTACTGCTCCCGTTATGTTTGTTTATAATTATTATATTTTGTAAAAACGAAATGATTTAAAAATGAACAATGGTGAAATATTAACATGTTTTGCTTTTGTATTTGTTATTTTGAAGGCCAATGCAACCACTGCACTTGTTAATTAGACACAAAGTGAAGTTTGAGCAGGGACGTATTGTGAATAATTAAATGTTGTGTTAGTGTTGGCAAAATGAAATTGTGAAATATTGGTAATTAATGCAAAGGTTAAGCTTGAGGGAAGTGAGGTCCAGAAAACATGCCTGTGCCTCAGTGTGCACATTAATCTGTTCAAATAGTTGTGGTTTCATCCCATTACCATGATAAGTGTTTGCAAAGTATTTGTCTGAAAAATTAATTTATTTCAATTTATGTGCAATCATGTCTCTAATGTCAGAAATGTTCAAATCAGGGCTTTAACATTCAGTCACAAATACTATGGATGGTTTAAATATAGCTCTTAAAAACGTAAACACAACCTCGTTTGAAGGTATCATGACTGACTTAATGTAGCTCTTGTACCATTGACACACTCCAACCAACCTGGGGGATCACATCTGAGAGGTGACAAGATAAATGTCAAGAATAGATTAACAGTAGGTAAGAAATGGAAAAAAAAAAACACATTTCAGCTACACCCAATTACATAATGTTTTTCTGACCTTTATTTATTCTTTGCCTTTTTCCTGTGAAGTACCGGATATGTTTTCTTCTTCAGGCCTCCAAACTATTCAAAGGAAATCGTCTGAAAAGAGAAAATCACTCTCAGGTTATATGACTAGTAGAGTAGTCATAAATAGATGTTGCTTAAAAAAGTCAATATCATGAACAAATAAAAAACAAAAGCTAAAACAAATTAATTAGATAAGCATTATTTTGAATCTTGTATTCTGTGACTTTTGTCACTTTTGGGACTCCATATAAAGCCAGTTTTGTAGCATCCATCCATCTGTTCGGCGTTTTCTCAGCAGCAGCTACAGTATGTGGCGCCGTCACTCTGCTGACAGAAGCTGCAGTGGTCTGACAAAGTTTCTTGGGACATATTAATGCTTTTGTTAGGTTATTAAAACTCTTTACTGCTGACAGGAATACATGCACCACATTTCCCAGTGGAGAAGAAAACCTTTACAGCAAGTGAGATTTTCAAGTTTTTATATAAAGCCTGATGGGTGTCAAATCAGAGTTCTGTAAATTAAGTCAATGTGATGTCCTCTGAAGTGATAGCATGTATGTGACAAACTTGCTTGCGGGTCACTGAAAGACGCTCCTTGCACCATCAAAGCTCCACTGATGTTTGTCCTCATGCAGACAGAGGCCAGCAACAGGCAGACAGTCATGTACTTCTCCAAGACCAGACTGCTTCCTCCAACGTCTGCAGTCCAGCAGATTCAGAATGGACAGGGCTCACCTGAACCAAATGGCACTTTACTTTGGCTTTTGCTGTGCTGCTGCTAAAGGTAGAGATTTGTCTCTTATATCAAACCATACAGGATGGTTTGATGTGACCTTTTAAATGTCACCTAAAACCTGTGATTGTGATTTATTCAAATAGAATAATGTGTTTTATTAATATTATTATATTATATTACGGGTTTTTCTTAAGAGATATGTTAACTTTTTTTGAAATATTTCATGTTAAACAAACTCTTGTTGTGATTTCATCTGGTCCTCAATTCAAATTCTATTTCTGTCCCTGCCTTGTCCCCTGCAGAGTTACTACCAAGCCCCAGTCAGCCCTGCTGTGTCTTCATCGCCTATGATGAAGTGACATGCCACTGGGCAACAGGAAAGAACTCTCCTGTGAACACCGTCTATTCTTTAGAGGCTGATGTGTAAGATCTGTGAAACACAACTGTAGTAATACTTTGTGTGCTTTGTGTTGAAGGTAAAATGATAAAAAGATATAAAAAGATATTTGCTTGCACATCCACAAAAGCATCTGTAGGACTCTGTGGTAGACATAAACATCATTACAATGAAATGGAAGAGTACACACTCCACACTGGAATCAGTGCTCTTTTTCACTTCATTGCTTTCCAGCCCAGCATCTGGTTTTACAGTAATTAGCTAGCTCCAGTGCATTCAAATTAAATGCAAATGTGTACATAACATGATAATGTACTGATGAGACTGAAAACTGAGGAAATGCAGTCATTTTTCATTCCAGGAATCCTCAAGAGGCTTCAATATGTGTGTCAGAGGTGTGCTTGATCACGTGAAAATGAAAAAAATGGTGTCTCAGCCTACTGGATTACAGACTTGTATGCAAGCAGGAACAATAGCCTTAAAAGACAGACAGGGCCACTTGTCATGACAGGGTTTTGTCATGCCTTTTCATGTCCATATTTCAGGCGGTAGTCCAATTATTTAGGCAGGGAGGCACTTTTCCTGTTTCTCTGTTATGTTATTATGTAAATATGTGTTTTTTCCTTTGTTCAAGTGTTGAAATTCAGCTTTCTTAGTCATATCCTCTCAGCTGGAAATTGCAAAACCATTTTGCTAGTTTTGTGTGAAGCCATGAATTTATATTGTTATGTTTGGTAATAACTGATCCCAGATGGGAATGTTTGGCTGAGTAACCTACAGAGAACAATAACAACATCCTGAATGGTCCCACATGATTCATTTTGTGTATTATCTTGCCTTGAAAAAACAACAAAAAAAGTGTTAAGCAACCCTTAGTTACCCACAGTCAGTGTCTGTATGTCATAACTTATTGATAATGAACAGTCCAGATGTTTACAGTTAATAATAAGTAATAGTTACTCTCCACATGCCTTTTAATGGCATGCTGCAGTACATCCATATGAGAACCACTGAGAGCAGTAAGAAAGTTGAAACAAATCTTTTAAGGCAATTAAAAGTTCATGCCCTGCTACAGTTTATAAGGTCAAGACATGCAGTTTTTACCTCATTAGCTGATGGAAATGGTGTAAAATATGACAACACTGTTTGGCCTGAAAGATGTTTAGACAGATTTGGTAACTGTCCAGTCTTATTCCCAGGACACAGTCAGTAATGGAGGAAAAAACATTTTGCTGTGTCTTCAACATCAGGACTGCATTTCACACTGCTGAGTGAAATTATAATCAGTAATATTTTGTAAACGCACTTAGCCACAGTTGTCATCAACATGTGTTGTATGTGACATCAACAGGAAAGGAGACTGTTGGTTAATGTATCTTTAGAAAATACTAGCTACATAAATTTGTGCTCAGTGTTACATGGACATACACTGACACATATTTGTCTTCAAATACTACTAGTATAGTCTTCTACTGTTGGCCACTGACCAGCTACATCACAGCATTTTGGAGTTTAATGTCTTTTCCAAAAGCACTACACAAAAAGACAATAAAATAGTCTTGAGTGATCGCTTCCCCTTCCAGTGGTTTCCAGCTGGCTTCCTGTGCCTTTTTAACAGGTTGTTTACAAGGCTGTCCCTCAGAACAACAGTGTAACTGCTGATGTTGATGTTAGATATAATGTAATATATACAATATAGTTTTTTGAGGGCCATTCTTGTATTTGTTTGAAATGCTGCCAAAAGTGCTGCTGTGTCCTCATCAATGTAACTGCAGGAAGGAATTTATTTCTTACCATTTCTCAAAACTTCCCTAAAGGTTACTGTAAATTCTTGAGCACAGTATTCTTTTTATTGAACCGTGACTTGGTATTCAGCTTAATTCTAGTCCCAAACTCACAAAACATGGTACTTAAAGGGAAGTTCAATTTTGTTGTCCCTAAAGTAGACACAGTATGCTGGAGTATGGTTAATTTAATCACACTCACAATGTCAAGTGCAAATGTGAGGATGGAAATGTCATGAACAAAGGCAATTTCTCTTTGGGGAGGGTTACATTTGTGATGTAAATTGACATGTGCATGTGTGTATATACTGTATACATGGACTGTTTGCTAATGCATCCATGTTATGTGTGTATGCAGGACAAATGTGGACCCACCTGTTTTGAATAATGATTGTTTACTATGTCATGATACAGTCCTGCACTCTCGGGCAGCTCACTCTAAAAAAAGAGAATTTGCTTCCTGAAATTATACTGTCTGTCTGTTTTTCATCATTTCTCCCAGGCCCAATTACTGCCCCACAACTGCGGAGAGCATTAAAACTTACAGATGATCTTCAGCAGAGATGTGCAGTGACTCTACTTTGCAAGGTCAGGAAACTATGAAATTAAAATTATTTATTTTTTTTTTTTTTAAAAATGATCGGTTCATCAGTAATTTACACTTACTTTTTCCTTACTTATTTTTCCATGTGTGGAAAGGCACAAATTAATACATATTATTCTAATTGTATATGCTAGAGTTAAATTAGGACCAACTGCTCCCTAATCTAATCTGGTAAATGATAAATGCAACCATTTCTTATAATTTGCTTACTTGCATACAGAATTTTAGTTTTCAGTGTGAATTAGAACATAGCAGGACCAACCTGTGCCATGTTGCAAACTAAGCAACTTCTGCATCCTCTGGCTCTTTACCTGTGATTGTGCACTTGTACACTTTCATGCCAATTGCAGTGCACAAGCACATAGACCATGGACAATTCAAAAATGTTTGAGTTTATGCTGTCTGAGTGACAATTCGATGGTTAAGATGCCGAGGGGTCCCCCTAAAGCAAAATCTCAATGGCCGTCTAAAGAAGGCTCAGGCATGCTCTAATTGAGAGTCGGTCACACTTAATCCCAGTGTTAATCTCAATGTTAATCCCATCTCCCATGCAGTCCCCTGCAAAGAGACAGACAGCCTGCACCGGTCTGTGGTTTGATGTGTACTGTCAGTCAGAAGAATCCCACAGAGTACTGCAAACTAAGAACTGCCTGAGCATGACAGACACTTCCTGTCAACTAACGGTGCCAGTGGAGCGCTCCTCCTGCTTTCTGACTATGTCCAACTCTGCTGGGAGCTCCCCTGCAGCCCGGCTCGTCCTCCCAGCACCCACAGACACACATTGGCACTGCTAGGTCTTCATTCACTCATTAATAATTCAAAAATACAGATATTCTGTTCACAAAAATACTTTTTAAATCATATTTTTTAACCATAACTCATATTGTTAATGTGTTATTATTTAGAGCATGCGCCAGTGTTAAATTGTGTTTTAATAGTATGATATTCTCTGTAGCACTGAAAACATGAGCCATGAAAACAGTCAGTGCAAAAGCATTGAATGACTTCAGTCTGGAGGTTACATGGTCAGCATTCACACATGACTCACTCACTGGCTTCCTGTTGTCACCAATTCCCAAAAGAATTGGTGACAGTTAATATCTAGACTGAGAGAGACTGAGCCATAACGCCAGCAGCATCATCACCACTGGTAAGTTTATTTTTTGGCCACTGTTAAAAGTGAATGCAAAAAAACCCCTAGAAGTTTATTAAAACAGGATGTTAGCTAATACAAGCTCCAACAGCTAAATTTAAAAATATCACTCAGCTCTGCATCAGTGATGTACAATTACTCTTATTTTATTTCATAGCTTTTTTTAATATAATGGGTGAGAGGGTAACTCAGGGCAATAAGGCTTTGACTCTTTCCCTCTTTACTATTGTTTGTTTTTACTAATTCTCTGATACCACTATAGTCATATTTATTGTAAAGCAGCCTTGAGAAATTGCTGCTAAATGCAACATGAATACAATGAACATGGTTTTTGATCTGATTTCTATATGAATCAATTAAGTATCAGGAAAAATATAGTTTGAATTCTCAAAGTTTGTTTCAGTCAGTGTACAATTTATTCTCCAAACTAAGGGTTTGAAAATCCTGATTTTCCTTCTTAGGGCTAAAAGAACAAAAATCCAAAGCTAATCTGCATTTCAACCTTGATAACTGTTTATGCCAGTAAGCTGGTAAATTTGTTACAATGTCTGTTGTTGATTGATCTATGCACCAGGACAGTTTTGTGTTCAAAATGTTACATGTTCTCACAGTTATTCTGATTACAGAATTGTTGTCAGCGGTTCGATTTACTGTATTGTGACTGTAAGGCCTGGGTTTGGCAGTGAGCACAGTGAAGCAGTTTCAATGCAGATTTACACCAGACAAGGAGGTAATGTGCTTGTAGTCATATGATGAACATAACTTTAACACCACCTCAGCGTGGCCTATATAAGTTTGATCCATGGAATCAAATATAATTGCTAATGTACTTAAACATCTAATCAGACTTTGTGGTGTGTGTTCAAGTGTTGAAGCAGAAGTGATGCATACAGAGTCTAGTGGAATATATTCATAAACTAACATGATTAGCATTTGTTCTGCCTTTATTGAAGAACAAGGAACAGAAAATAGACAAATTATCTTTCAAGAGACCGTGTGGCATGCTCTGGTTAGTTAATTTGCAGCGTAGTTATTTCTCTCTCACTTCCTGTTAACTATCCACCACCTCCTCTCACCCACTCTGCTTTCTGTCCTGTTTTCCTCTCTTCCCGGGTCTCTAGTGTCCTCTACTGGCCCCAGACTGCAGGTGAAGGAGCAGAGCAACAATGCAGCTCTCCTAGTATGGGAGCCTCTGCCTGTGGATGAGCAGCATCACACAATACAGCCTATATTGTCAGAAGGAGAACAACACAACAAGTAGGTTCAAACAAACACACACACATTCTGTGTTGTGCCATACATCTCACAGAGACACAATCTTCAGAAACTAACACTGATACACTCTGTTGCTTGATAAAATATAAAGAATGCCTAAAATTATTTAATGAATGCTTTGGATATACGCAGTGATACTAGTACATGGTGCACAAATATTTTAAAAATGAACAGTCCTACAAGCATATTTATGGTAATAATACACTTAATTTAAATCTCTGCAAGACTTTTATTTAACACATTTCAATAAACAGCAGATGAATGGAACATATCTGGAAATAAGCATTTTAAAAATGTGTTGTGGTGCAGGTGAAGTAAACACATCGTCAGGTAAGAAGCTGCACTTCCAACTGACTGGTCTGTCTGGAGTGTATCTGATCTACATGTCGGCTCACACAGAGGAAGGAGAGGGACGAGCCAGCCTACTTATGTGGGTCACGGTAGGTAAGAAACAACAAAGTTATGGTTGAGCTCATAACACTGTGATCGCTTTGAAGAATTTTCAGTGACGTGAACAATGTGGTCTTTGTATGTCTGTGCGTAAATGCATCTGTGTGTTTTGTCAGAGGACAAATATTCAGACCATGCTGGTTTGTGTCCTCCCTCCGGTGTTCATGGCGGTTTTGCTCCTGATCATAACTGCATGCAGGCAAAGGTGAGATTATCTACCAGATTAATACAATACCAGCAGTAATGTAATGCTAAACAGAAGTTGTATAGTCTATGACTTTCTAAAAGTGTTAAGTTTCTTGAGAAAAAGGCAGAGCAAGTCAACTGACTCAACATATAGCAAGAAAAAATGAGCTATTTTTCATGGGAAACACCAGAACTAATCTCACCCTTGGCTATTAGTATTTAAAATAAAATGACAATAATTAGTAATTTTCATGTAACTATGGAGGTTTATCAAACATGTAGACAACCGTGGGAAGTGTCCGGTGTTGTTGATCACTGAACAGCTCTAATGGAACAGTCAGGTGTTAAATTCCTTAATTTTCATATGAGGTATAATTTTAAAAGACTTACATTACTTAGCATTACTCATTCCGGTTGTTCATTACCTCTAGATGCTCCCAGACATGCAGACGTCTCCAGATGTTCAAAGGAATGAAACATTGTAAACACACTTCACAGACAATGTTCAAAGACTATGTGGATTTTTAGCAGCATAGCACACAGTTCAGTTTTCAGCTGTAGAGTGAAGGGTACCACAAGTGGTCCAGTGTGCCTTGAAAAAACTACAATGAAGACAGTGAGCTACAGAAAGTAAAAAGAGAGGCTGAGTTTCAGTTTAGTTCATGTTTTTTTGTGGAGCGTAGCACAGCAGGAAAAGCCCTTGTGTAATGTAACTGTAACTGTCTCTCTATCTCTTCTGACCCCCTGTTCTCCAGACCAGCTTTCACTGGCTGATTAGAGCCACACTGTAAGTATGTAGACAAATTATTGGAAGAAAACACGTAAAGATGTTTCTTGGAGAGCATGTCAATAAAGTTAACATGTTTTTAATATTCTACAGTCACTGAGAAACAGAAGATAGCATACAGTCCTTATGAGACAGTATATCTGAATTACACTAGATTTTACTCATTCTGTTTAAATGAAAGTGTGATCTGCAAAAGGGAACTAGATACCTGCTTAGCCAACCTTTCATCTGTATAAAACATAGTATATGAGGGCAGCTCAGCAGAGTCTCCACTAAGTATGTAAATTTGTACTGTCTGTCATGAGGAGAAATGTTCTTTATTTGCATTTCAGTTAAACCAACACGAGTCTAGCAGTGTGACAGGCAGCCATCAATGGCTAAACAAGGAACATTAACAATACTGTTCTCTTGAGCATAGCTTGAAGAAATGGTGACACATAAAAAAAATGCCAAAACCTCAGCAATGGCCATTTGTTCCAAAGGTTACCGACAAATGTAGAAACCTTTTTTTTTTGGTCAAAATGCAATTAACAGCCTGTTGTGTAAAATTGAAAATGTCAAGAGTACTCTTTACAGTGTTTTCTTGTTGCCAGGATAAAGCAGAATATCCGTCCTCCAGCTCCAGACACTGCACTCAGCAGTCTGAACACCTGGAGGTCCGACTCTGAATACACCACGAAAAAGTTCTACTCTGAGGGAGTCGTTCACACTTCATGTTACAAATAGTCACAAATAAAAGATTGATGAAACACCATGCCAAACTAAAACATATTCAGAATTGCTGTATATCAACCCTCAGCAGCTTCAATCCAAAATATATTTACTTGAAATGACCCTCAAAAACCCAGGTCAGCTCTCCCTAGTGTGGGAATGTTGACACTGGTTTATGGCGATGGCATCAGTGCAGAACCAAGAATTGTGTTCTTTTCTTATTTCAGTGTGAACTATTGCAGTCATCACCACCCTTCCCCATCTTTTCCACCACATCGTCTGCTGTGCTGCGATGCAACTTTGTGAAATTAATGGACCAGAGACCATTCTCCTCCTGCCTGTGAGCATATACAGGACAGTAGTGTGTGCTCACTAGACTGTACTGACTTATAGGGCATGTGCTTAACATAAACTCCACAAGCTATTTACTGAAAGATTTTTTTTAGATTGTATTTCACAAAGAAAGTGAATTTGCAAAAACAAGGTGGCTAAAATAACAAACATGAAATTCAGAAGCATTTCTCTATGGATGAAGACCATATTTAAGAAGCTTTTCGCTGAAGAATATCTGAAAGATTCTTAGTATCTCTCTTTCTACGTTCAATTTTGTAAATTGGAGGAAAAAAAAGGGAAGGTCAAATCTAAAAGACATTTTTACTGGAGAATTTGAAGGCCCCGAAAGAAGCTTCTTACTGTTAAAAACAACCAGAAGGGGGCAGAGACATCTCAGTTTTAAATTTTTACACTACAATCTCAATGCCTTAAGTCATGTACTCTCCTGTATGTTATCAATGTTTTAATCGCATACTATCAAGCCTTAATTGGCAGCTGTACATGTGGAATGTAAATGTATTTTAATTCATTTAATTCTATTGTTTGCAAGTATGCAGAAAGTCAAATAAAGCTGCAATACAGAGAGTGTGCAATGTAAGATTATCTGCTTAACTCAAGGATGCTGAACTAATAGACTTGGGTGTAAATGTGCTGTTTGTCATGCAAACAGAAGGAACTGCTAATAACGCAGCCATGAGTCCGCCCTGCCGTACACACGGCTGGAAGCAGCCAGAAATAGGCGGCCTGCTGGTGGGGAAACATCCTGACTGCCTGGAGCAAAAAGCAGTGTAACCTGGAGTCAAGCTGATGTTAAGTCATGCTAATTCTACAGTCCCAGCAGGGCTTATAAAAAGCCCCCCTGCTTTTTCAGGACTGGAAGTTTTGTCTGCTTAATATGTACTACATATTTTTAAAACACCCTCCCATTGTGCTCAGATGGCTCCCAGTGACATGAAGATGTTGACTAATATATTTGGACCTTATTTAGAGCTTGTTTGCTTTTTAGTCAGCTTCAATCTCTCATGTATGGCAGAGGAGAGTCCTTAGGGAGATGTTAAAAGATACAGTTTTTCAAGTCTGTCTTAAAACAACAGACAGGTGCACATATGAACATTGAAAGAGGTTTTCCTCGCTGTAATCATTCCTCCTGTTCATATTGGCAATTAAAAGATCCCCTTCAAATGTGCTTTCAATGTAAGCGATGGGGGCCAAAATCCACAGTCATTTTATGAAAAAAAGGATTTTGATGCTTATATGAGGCTTCAGCAGACTGAGTTAGTCATATCAAGTGGATATCTGCCATATTTAGTCTTTTTAGCATCAAATTCCATCTTTGTGTCTTGATGGACAGTGTTTCCCTGTTTAAAGGATCATAACAAAAGGACTCAAATTAAAAAATCAACTTAATTTGACAAATTTGAACAGCTGAAGCTTCATATTAACTTCAGATAAACTTTTAAATACATATTTGCACAGAGGGAGGCTTGTGGATTTTTCCCCCGTCACTTACATTTTAAGTGCATTATGAAGGGATCTTCTAATGGTCAGTATGAACAGGAGGAATGATTACAGCGACCTGTTTCGAAGTTCATTTGGGCACCTGACTTATTGTTTTAAGACAGACTTGAAAAATTGTGAACCCATTCTTTAAGTTCTCCACAAAACTGAGCAGTTGAAGTCCTGTGGGGGCTTTTATGGAAAGTGCATGATGGGATAAGACCCTGTGGGGCTTTTTTGTAGGGCTCTCGTCTATGTGAGGATTTCAGAAACGGGAACAGCTGAGTCCTCAATTAAAGCCTTATTGTGGTGCTTTAAAAAGCTTTTTCCTTAATTTCAAGTTCTTCATTAACCCCACATCACTTCACTTACAGTATTTTGTTTTAAGATATGACTTTTTTTTTTCCTTTAAAAATAGTCTCCAGGGGTATTTATGACCTGATGGTACAGTTTGTATCTGTTTCACCGCTCTCAGGAACCTCCTCCTGGTCTCAGTCCTCTTCACTCAACAAACCTAAAGAGTTAGCTTGCAAAGCAGGGAAAGAAAAAAAAGTCAAGCAAACCGCCGAGAGATTGTCTTTCTCTCTTTCCCTTCGCACGCCTGTGCGTAAACGCTGCGAGGCAGGCGATGATCAGATAGCCAGAAAGGAGCCAGACGACGAGGAAGTTTGGAGGAGGGACCAGTGTGGTGGCGTGGTGTGTACGGAGAAAAAGAGTTAACATTGGATTCTCCGGACCCCTCCAGCGCTGTGAAATCGGAGGATTTCTCCAGTTGAGATTTTTGTACCCAAAGCAGTAATGCGCGCAAAAGTGCGCAGGACTCTAGTGCTGCCGCGTATTTACTGGGAAACGAGTTTTTAACTGGCTGTCGTTTTAAGGAAGCTACACACACCTTTGCTGTCGATGTCAGCACAGGTAGTGAAGAGGATCCCGGAAGAACTCGTAGTGCAGGTTGTGTTTGCATAGCCTGTACTTTTATTCCATTGCAAGCGAGCGCCGATGGACTTGTTTACCTTGTTGTAAAAGTAGTTATTATCTATAAAAAAAAAAAAAAAGTATTGATTGAACTAAATGAACGGAAAGAAGATGGAGGAGCTGAGGAAGAAGAAGCTGTACGTGGTGATGGACGTGCTGTGCGTTTTAGTGGGTATGTTTATGGTCACTATTACTAAACTGTACGTCAGCATAACCAGTCTTTATCTAGGAATAGCACCTAAAAGTTGTCAGCAAGTATTTGCGATTATATCTTTGTGGTGTCGGGAGTTTCTTGCTGATAACTTAAGAGAGTTTGTGTATTTTGCACCCATGACTGGAGTTTCTTTAGTAAGGGGAATTTTGTAGTATAAATTATAAGGGAACTTATGGTTTGTTATCTGCACGTTAAAATGTCATGAAAAGGCAAGACAAGAAGCTGTTTAATCCCAGGCTGTCTTTAAAAGGCAAATGAAGCAGCTGGCTTTCCATGCATGAGTCCAACACTAAATTGGAGCAGGCTGTCATCCAGTTTGTTTATGCAGACCCTAACTGGAGTATTGTTCAGGCTGAAATGTGACATTGAAGAAATATTATTCTCCTCAGAGGTGTGCTGCATGCTCCGACCTACTCACTAAAAAACTGTGCCGGACTTTACAGAGCCTCAGGAAGCTGAATGTTTGTTTATGGAAATATGATATGAATGTGTGTGCCCCGCTTATTTCTCATTTTTGTCTGCCAGGAATCCTCCCAAGAATGTCCCACTTCCTACATTCGGTGCATTTCTCAAGATATACTTGCACTTGTGCTTTACAGGTCATTGTGGTGCACTTTGGAAGGAACACCGTGGCCTCTTAAAAAAAAATTCATCGCTCTAGCAGCCAAAGCACATAATTTCTTTCTTAATTGTTGTCTCCTGCCCCAAAGCAATGTGCCAATAATGAGCTTTTGTAAAGGGAGTCATATCAGTTACACATATTGTGGTTTATCTTTGTCAACATCTGGTCTTCCTTTGACTTCTTTTGCCATTAATCTTTAATGAATGGAACTTAATAGTATATGATAATGATATCACAAAAATCCACAAATGTGAGTGCTCCATCACCTCCATCCTCTGATGAAGTTGTTTTCAGATACAGCCTCAGAGAAAATGTATAGTAGTAGTATGTGGAATGTACCACTGTGGTGGGACATTTGTTTTCTGTGTTAATGCCACAAGCCCTTGACACATGCATATTTTATAATGGCCTGGTGTTCAGGTGGCGTGTTCATCCGTTGTTGTTGTTTCTGCACTGGCGTTGGTGTTGAAGTTGGAGGGAGGACAGAGATGGGGGGGTGATGGCTCGGCCAGTTCAGATCTGCTCTGCTGTACGGTTTCAGTTCCCCCTGGTTTAGGGGTATTTTTTTTCCATTTGTGGGAGAATCCACAGACTGCTGGAATTGATAAGCTTCACCATTTCACTATCACAAGCCTGGGATACCATGTAATAACTACATGGTACAGCTTGTAATTATGCTGACCATTAGCCTATATGGAAACATAGTTGGGTTAGGAGTTTTGTCTGCATTTCTATTTGCATTTCTTACATCAAACCAAAAAATTCACATGTGATTTGGACATAGCCTCAGCTTTTCCACTCACTGCTCTTCCCCTGATCCCATTTTTATTGCATTAATTCCATTTTATTTTTGCTACATAAACCTCTGACTCCATATATTAATCTCCTGTTCTCCATTTTTACAGCACACATCAGCTGTATTTTGATAAACAATTCAAAGGCTGAACAAAAGTAGCAGATACAATCAAAGAGTGATTGCTTTGGCGAGCTTTCTGTCATTCACGCCCTGCCCTGCCCAGGTCAAACTAACAACTGTTGGTGCAATATGAATAGATGTGCCTTCTCACAATATTTTCTTACAACATGAATAAAGAAGATAAAGAAATCTGATGCTAAATGGCTGCCTGGAGCAAAGAAGTGGTTTACTAATTCTGTATACACAAAGTTTGTTGTGTTTTCTGTCTTGTTTATAGCTAAGAAACCTGAGAAACACTCTTCAAATATGTGTATGAGACTTGAATTTGTTGTTCACTGCAAGTTTTTAACTTCTCTATCTCCCTCCCTCTTTCTTCTCCTTTCTTTCTTTGGTGTATCCCTCCCTTCCGCTCGCCTCCTCTGCCTGTGTAAGTCTACACTCAGCACAAATAGACGGTGGGTGTTGGCTCAGAGTACAGAGAGGAAAGGCCAGGGTTAACCTCTCACTGCCTGCAGCTCACATTTGTAGGTGCAATAGGTGTACAGTAGGTTGTGTGGGGAGTCAGAGGAGCACAGCTCACATTGCCGCATGAATCAGGTGCTGCTGAAGGTGATATGAATGGCAATGAGCTGTGAGTCATGAGTAATGTGCTTGATACTCTAAGTAGTGTGTGACTCAATGGCCTTGAGGCAAGGCATTGGTGTACATGCATGTTTTTCCTGTGTGTACGCTCTTTATTGTGCTGTAAAGTACATTTTGCCAAACCAGTTCTGTTAAAAAGTAATTTATGTCTTTGATTACAGGCATGCACGCACACAAATGTCTACTGTAAGCAGAGGGATCAGTTAGAAGTTTAATTGTCACATCACGTGATTTTTTTTTTGTAGTGACACAGCTGGGCTAAAAAAATGACACTGGGTTATAATATTTCATCAATTTGTGTATTGTACCCCTGTTAACTTCATTTCTTAACAAGAGATTCCTGCACTTCTTAATTTGTAGTATATGATGTCCTTTAGTAGTCATAGTTTTGGGTGTTTTAGTGTTTTCCACCAACTCACACATAAAGAATTAGGCAACAGAGTTTCTGATTCTCCACCAGCAGTTAATTATTAAATTCTTCCCAAGCCCAATGGCAGTAAAACAAGCAAATAGCTGCTGCATATTTCCTCACATTATTTTCATCTTATTAGACTTTCGTAATATCTAAATATCCCTCCATGTTCTGTTCTTTGACCTTGTGGGATGTTGGTTAGAGTTTGTTGGTGAAGCCGCGCTGAAGCATCTCCGGGGAGCCGGGCCTCTTGTGTGGTTGTGTTGGGAAGACTGATTGTCCTTAGTTCTCAGAGAGAGGCAGTGAAGATGTTTGATGGGAATGGTTTTCCTCAGGAGAGCTCTGTCATGGAAACTGAAGCCCTGTTAACAAACACACATGTCCCTCTGAGACATATGATCCTATTTTTTTTAATCTTTATTGTATTTTCTTTTTAATTATTTTAGGAATTTTTGGTAGAAATGTGAAGTCTTTGATCAGAAATACTCTAAAGTAGATAAAGATCTTTTGTCTTTTGCAGGATCAACATTAACTTTGAGACATAAAACCACATTTCTGAAAGTTTGGATTAAAAAAAACAAACAAATTGTGTACTGGAAGAAAAATTTGAATTGTTGGGGAGCTGTTAGGTACAATTGTGAAATCAGGAAGAGTACCTTTTGATATAATTATCAAAAGACAGATGATTAGAATGCTGGGGAAATCACTTCCAACGTGTTAATACATCTCTATAAAGTAAGAAAGAAGAAAGAAGCCTGAGTGGGTGAGGAGGAGCAAGTAGCATTTTACACTTTTTGACAGACAACAGAATTATGAGAAATATGGTGCTTATTTGAACCCTATCACTAACAATATTACTGGTGTGATACCGCAGATAATAATAGTCTAATTTGCATATAGTAATCATACTGAGGAATCACTATATATTTAGTAATAATATGCAGATGTTTGAAGATGTAACACACAGCAACACACTTCTTGAACTTTTAGAGAAGCTCAGCGCCAGTCATGATAGTTGTAGACATCAGGCTGACTTTAACTCCACCCGCAGACCTTAATGGTTTAGGTTTAAAAACCTGTGTGGCCTCTTTCTTTGATCCCCTCCAAACCCAGACTCTTTGATTGCCAACCCAGATTTAGCTGCCCTCCCACCACTTTACTCATACGACCTTGCCTGCCACCCTGTCTCCTTCTGCGCTGCTTGGAGCTAAGCATGCGTAAATGATGGACGGAGCGAAGCAGTGGGATTAAAAATAAAGAATGGGCAGCAGCAGCAGGATTTGGTGTGACTGGTGAAGTTGGGCGTTCCTCATATGAATTAGAATTCCAGAGGCTAACGCCGGCAGAGGTTGTAGGCTCAGCACATACCTTCCACATTAGTCAGTCCAGCTTGGAGTGAGACAGTCAGAATGAGGGAGCGTTAAGTTGTTTTGTCACTACAAGCCGTCTTTTAAAGATCTGTAACGTCACCTACAGTATGTTGATACATCATACAGCTTTGCCTCTGTAGTTTTCTTGCTGTCGTTCCAACAAAGCATGTTTGAATTGGAGCGAGGAAACAAAAGAGAGAGAGAGAGAGAGAGAGAGAGAGGAAAAGAAAAAAAGTGGAAACACTGACTAAAAGAAGAAAATGCCTGCCTCTGTGCTCGTCCACAGTGGGAGGGGATGAGTGTTAGAGGCATAGTCAGAGACGGAGTGACTGACTAGAGAGAGGAAAAATAAAGAAGCGGGGAACTGTATTAATGCAAGAGGAAACTAGAGCTATCAACAGAAGGAAGAGATGGATAGGAAAGAGGGGGGAGAGATACGAAAAGAAGGAACCTGGGTGACCTTCAAGCTGGAGAGCGAGAGAGGAAGAAATTAGATGCAGGAGAGATCTAGCAAATGTTCCAGCTGTGACCCTGAAGGAAAGTTGTAGACCAAGCAGGGCAGCCCAGGGGCATGAGAACACCCCTCTCTCACACACCCACACACACACAGACTTTACACGCCTTGAAAATATGCATAATGAAAACCCAGACTGTATGTTTTTCAAATTGACGTGGTTTTGCAGGTGCAGCAGGTTATGTTAGAGAAACCAGGGCAAGTAGGTGTTAGGTTCTCTCGAACCTGTGGAGGAACTCTGCCGTCCAGATGATGGCGGCAGTTTGAGCCAAGGCGTCAACCTTTCTGTTGTGGAAAAAATGGAGCAGGAGAAGGACAAAGGCAGAAAAACCGAAATGAAAAAAAAAAAAAAAAACAGGGCAGAGAGAGGATACAACAAGCCTAGAATCTCAGCTCCAGAGTGCGATTGTGGTCCAAATGGTCCTGTGTAATTGCACATCTGCCAGCTAAATAAAGCACCATCCCATTGAGGCCTCTATATTTACAACAGAAGAAGAAGTGTGTGGGAGGACGCTGCGATCAAGAGAATGACAGACAGCAAGATGGAGTCGCAGAGAGAGAAGAATGAATGACTTTGAGTAAGAGACAAAAAAAAAAAAAAACAGAATGGAAGATGTGAATCAGCAGTGGTTGAAGGGATGTAGGAAAGAGTGCAAATCTCTTCCCGTACTGACTGCTTTATTTGTCAGCGGGGCATCAATGAATACTAACTTTTTCCCGGATGTTCCTCTTGACTGCCGCTGACTGTGTTATACTTTTCAGACCCTCTTGACACGCAGTCATTGTCAATTACTCAGCTCTCTGTTGCACTAATACCCATTTCAGCAGGGGGAGACACCAAGGTGCCACTGCGCATGAATGCTAATTTGCGGCCAGGTAAATGAGAAGCCTTAAACTTCCCAGAATGGAACCAAAGCCTCTAAAATGGGCCTTCCTTAATCTGAGACAGGAAAGCTGGAGCTCTGCATCCTGCAACTTCAAACAGACTCCCATTAGAGGCTCAGACAGGAGATTTCTGAGTGGCAGATTAACTTCCTGGCAACATTCCAGACTGTCAGCATTTCTCTCCCTCCGTCTATCAAGGCAGGTGTCTAGTAAGATGGTTCTCCTGTATCCTAAATAAGTAAATCCACCTCCTCTATACCTTCCCGTGGTCCTTTGAATGTTCTCGATAGAAAAATCTGCTGTAGATGTCTGAGTTTAGCTCAAGTCAGTCAGTCTTTAAGTGGATGTAGCTTTGGAGTGGTGTTAGTTTTGGTTGTGGGGTTGTCTCGTGGTATCCCAGGGACCTATTTTGTCTGGCGATGCGTCTATTTTTGCCTGTGAGCAATGTATGTGTATCTGCTTTTCAACAGAGTGGCTGCTTTGTTTCTTGCAGATGTTATCCACAGGGGCTCTGCTCATGAGATACACACCTCAGAATGTACCATTTGGTCTTCCCATGACGCCAGACCAGACCCTTTACATCATTTTATTTGAGAGCTTTTATATTAATCCAAACTTGTAATTTGTGACTAACAAGTTGAAGTCAGGTGTGAGCTGAATCAGTGCTTCATTATGAATACAGAAATAAAAATTCATATTTTTTTTTTTACAAGCCAGGAAAGGGTTGGGTGAGGCCCTGACTTCACTCCATCCATGAACTGTTGGCACATTGCAAAGCTCCCGGGGCCTAAAAATCCATGTTTGGCTCAGAGGATTTAGTAAGCACAAAGAAACTCATAAAAACATAGCTAAACAGATAAATGCACACAATACTTGATCATGGACATGCAAAAGTGATTTAGCCTTTTGTGTGCTTCTTAGGCGGAAGAAGGTAGTATATTTCATTAACTGCTGGTACTTCTCTTTGAAGCTTTTCACTTTAATTTTTCTCCCGCTCCACTGTGATTAATGGCCCAACTCTGGCAACTGTTAAAATCTTCATAAAACAGTTTGAAGTTACAGTACCATGTGACTTCAATATAGAAATAATTATGTCCTTCTGCTGTTTTAAAAGTGACATTTACCATGCTATATTAAGTAAATAAACATTCTCCTGACTTTGTCCAGTCCCATCTCACACAAACATTTAAAATCTGCCGTTTTATATAGTTGTAATGTGTGTCAAACAAGCCTTTATTTTGGATTTGTTTGCAGGTCCAATTTGTCTTTAATGCTGTGCTAAATGCAAACATTCCACATTGCATAAAAGAGTTGGTATTGGCTGATGTTTTATGTTGAGTGGAAACAGATTTCATGTCACCATGTTCCCCCAACATCTATCTCAGCAAACCATGAATTCTGCCACCCCCCCCCAACCCACAAAGAAAGTTTGATTTCATGTCTGGCAATGCAAATACTCTGATAATATTATGTTTTCAAACAATATTTAAGGTATTTGACAGGCTGTGTAAATTTCAATCCAGTCCATGTCATACGTCAGGAATCTGGACATGGCTGAAATAATATTTTGATAAGATTGTGGTCGTTGAATGAACCTGTGCTGTGAATTCTGAATTTCATAGCTTTCTCTTTTTGTTTTTTGTTTCTTTTTACTGAGATTAAATATTTTTTTAAAACAAGCAGTGGCATGGAGATAATTAATGTATAACTCCTGTAATGGAACTCGATCCAGTCCAACCGTATGTCAGTGATGAGGAGGAGGAAAGGCAAACTAGCAGCAGTTGTTTCTTGACATGCTGCTCTGTTTCTTGCCAGCTGGAAGCAGGATGCAGGATACAGATGCAGACACTGCCATCCAAAAGCCACATCAGTAAATCCATATCAGTGTGCTCCCCTGAGACACTTGAGACAGGATGTTAGTTAAATACAAGGGACTCTATATTGTGTTGTGGTTGTCATAAACAGGATTTTGGTGGCACTAAGAGGAAAATATGTGGAATAAGACTTTACCACGTCCTGACATAGATGGTAGATGTGTAAACTGGGATTCAATAGATGTCTGGTCGTTGGTGGCTAGTGGGAAGCTGCCACGCAGGAACAGGTGTCATCCAGCTGCTGCTGCTCACAAAGAGATGGTGGTGTAGACAAAGGGGTAGAAAGGTGGAATAGATGCATTGGACAGGTGTTGCCCACACGCATGGAAATTTGTTCTGTGTTATTTATTTATAGTTGCAACATGAGTTGGTTAAAGCAATAGTAGTTTGACATTTTGGACAATACGCTTATTCACTAGCTAGCTTAGCTTAGCATAAAGACTGGAAACAGGGAAACAGTTGGCCTGGCAGATGTAAATGTACTGATGAAAGAAACAAGATATGGCATGTTAGTGAGCTTTAGTGGTGCTGGTAGGCAGATTTGGTACCTTTGGACAGAATTAGGCTAGCTGTTTCTGGTCTTTATGCTAAGCTAAGCTAACCAGCTGCCAGAGCCTCCTATTTAACAAACAAACCTGAGAGTGGTATCAATCTTCTCATCTAAAAAAAAATATAAACATAAAGTGAATAGGTGTGCTTCCCAAAATGTCAAACTATTCCTCTGAAGCTACAAATGGGAGCTTTGCATGTTGGTAGTTTCAAACAGCAGCAAAAGGTAACAATTAAAATATTATATCCAGCTAGTGATCACATTGCTTAAGGCACAAGAGAGTCAAAAGTTGTAATGCTGGAGAGTAATCTCTCTCTGAACAAAGTGTTCCTTTATTGATGCACAAGATTTACAAGACATATTATATTTCACTTGCATTTGCAGAATTATCGAAACCTGCCTGCAGCGCCTTTTGGCTGATAAGACCGGTGTATTTTTACTAAAACATTTTGTGTTGAAATATTGTAACTGGGAGTGGTGATTACTCCCTATTCTAAAGAACTTTTTGTGTAAGGAGGTTGCACTGTCATCTGGTATCTCTATTTTTTCTTTTTCCTTCGTTGTTTGTCTAGTCTAAACCCAGCTACTCCAAGGTTGGGTTAACAGGAGTCGATATGCAATGATGTGTTTATCCTATAGAGGACTATTGTTTATTCTCCTCTCAACACAAAACTTCTCTTTTGTTTCAGCCCTTCCTCACTGAGCCAACAAGACTCTTTGTCTTCATAGCATCTGTGAGGAACATGTGGCAGTTGGCATGCCTCTAAACAATGTCATCACTTATCTCTTGTCACCTTGGAAACAAGCTTTGTCCGAAAACATTAAGGCTAAGACACTGAGGGTTTGTCAGGGGTATTTCTTGACTTAATTTAATTTTAATTCAAAATGAAAGAGTTATCTGCCAACAAACAAAGTTTTTAGCATTCAAAATGTGAATAATTAAAATGTTATATAACTCCCTTCACAACCTTGCCCAAATGTATCACAGCACTATCACATCACTATCACATACTATTACTCAGTATGCATACATTTACAATAAGCTGTTGCTCCATATCCATCATGAGAGGTTTCTGGGTGGAGTGTTCACCTCAGCTGAATCCTGATCCACCATCTACTTGTATATTTTCCTTTAGTCTCAGTCTTATGGACTTTTGGTCTCTCATCAGTCTCCCCTGCAAGTCCTCCTGGAATTATGTCAGCTAGTGGCTTTTTTTTTGGAAAGAATAGGAGGGGTGCGCTGCTCATTTACACAGAAATATAATACTATTGGTGAGTGCACTTTTCAAGAGTGAGCAGTGCTTTTTCACGACTGTTTTTCTTGCATTTAGTATGCGGCCGTATGGCATTTCCATAGTGGCCCCAAGACTGTCTGTCCAGTAGTGGTGGATATCAGGGTGGAGAGTGCATTCCTCACTAGGGCTGTAACTACGGATTGTTTTCTTGTATCAGTTAATTGTTTACAACATGTATCAAATGTCAGAAGTAATGACACATACCCATCATAAGCTACTCCCTGTGACACAAACCACAAGTATTCAGTTTACAATATGGAAAAGTGCAAGTAAGTCTTGACTAAAATGATAAATTAGCAATTTCTATCTATCAAATAAGGTCTTTCCAACATACTGTATTTGCTTAAAGTCTTACTCCATCCAAAATATCAAGAATACAAAACACTCACCAATGTGAGCTTAAAAAAAGGTAGTAAAAAGTTATGGTCAATTACAATGGATTCCAATGGTGAGAAGTTTTCACTGTAGTGGAAAAACAAACTACCTTTTTTTGCCAGAATATGTCATAAATATTACTTCAGTTTCCTTCATTCCTGGCAGTGCGGGTGGAGAAAAAGCAAGAGCCAAATGTTATTCATTAGCCTGTTTATCAGTACAACCTTGTGATGAACACACATCCTAACATTCCAAGTTTTAAGTTTGGTGCACAGATTTCTTCATCTACAAAGTGCAGTGAAGTGAGTCTGTATGTACATGAGAGGGATAGAAGGAAGAGGGTGGGTGAATATTTCTGGGATGGATGTTTCCGAACATCTCAAGGACATCATTCGTGCACTCAGGAGCCTTGAGCAGCTATATTTGGTCTCATTTTTGCACACAGCCACATCATTCAAAAGACATGCAGTTGTGTGTGTGTGCGCAGTAATTTATGTACAGTCTTTTACATGTTTGTACACTCTTATGTCTGTACGTGTGATGTGTGATTTCTCGTACTGAACTCGCCTGCCTATGTATATAAAAACTATTTTCCACTGTTTATTTTTGTAATTCCTTGCTGTGCATTTCTACCCTGACATTCAACCAAATGTTTTTTTTCTCTCCTTGTGGGTTGTTTCATCATTGTGACTTTAGAACTCGAGGTCCTCGGGGCAAGAGAAAACAATTTAGCTATCCGTAAAGAAATGTTTTCGCTTCCCAGCTTAGGATATGATGTAACGTCTGAAAACTTGTTGAAAAAGAGATAAATATGTTATTCCAAAACATTTTTTCTCAAATGTTGAAGTCCATGAACTTGGATTAACCTAGTCTTCTGGTCTGAATGGCCAGTCATAATCTTTACTATGACTAGGTTTCATATATCACATTCAAACACCAATGAATTGATCTCATTTCAGCAACAGCACTATTTCTCCAAACAAAGTGAAAACTGATAAACTGATCCTCTCCCATTATCTAATCCATTCTTATCACACTGTTATTCTTCTGGTTTGTTTTTGCTACAGCGGCACTGCCCTTCATCATTATGAACATTGTGTTCAAGCCATATCAAAGGGGGGTTTACTGTGACGATGAGAGCATCATGTACCCCCTCAAACCGGATACCATCACCCACGGCATGCTGGCAGCAGTCACCATCTCCTGCACTGTCATCATTGTAAGTTTTACTCAGAACATCAGTCCAATTCCAGTTTTATGACTTATAAAATCATGGCAAGTTTAAAGGAATTTACTCATTTAACAACATCCTGTGCTGTTTGCTCCATTACTAAATGGCAACAGGAATCAGGCAAAGTGTTGATGTGTAAGGAGGAAAAGTAATTTCCTTCTAATGATGTGAATAATGTAAAAAAGTTAGCCTAAAAAACTCTTTTCACTGTTTGCTTCTTTTCCTCAGATCTCCTCCGGCGAGGCTTATCTGGTCTACAGCAAGAGGATTTACTCTAATTCAGACTTCAACCAGTATGTAGCTGCACTCTACAAGGTAGTGGGTACCTTTTTGTTCGGAGCAGCTGTCAGCCAGTCGCTGACCGAACTTGCCAAGTTCACCATTGGCCGCCCGAGACCTAACTTCATGGCCATATGTGCCCCCAAGGTGTGCACAGGATACATGCAGGTGATCAACTGCACTGGCAGGCTTGAGGACGTCACAGAGTCCAGGTAGGAGGAGAAGAATTGGGTATTATACTTGTATCATTGAGCCTGGAGAGGAAAATCTGCTTAAATTAAAAAAAAAATACTAGAATTAAATCGACACCTCAAAACAACACCTGCATGAGTTTTTATTCTTCGTCTTTTCCAGATTGTCCTTCTACTCTGGTCACTCTTCTTTCGGGATGTACTGCATGCTTTTCCTAGCGGTAAGTACAACACATCCATCAATCCAACATGAAATGTTCTAAAACACAGCATAAGCAAATCTGTATCTTTATGTATAATAAATATGGAAATCTCCATGTGAGATCCATGCAAATATCTCACTGTGACTCAGGCATAATAATCCCCAGATGGGCTCATCCAAAAACAGGCTTACGCACTTGGATCCCTACTCAAGGGCTAATTGTTGAGAAGGAGAAAAGACTCATAGAGCCAGCTTGTGCCTGTGGACATAAAAGGACAAGGCAAGAGTTCAGGGAAAGAATGTGGATACTGAGAGAAATGATCTGGAGGCCTCTGCTGCCTTTTTCCCAGCAATGATGAAGGCAAAGCATGTGCTGTGTTCTTCCAGGCCTATCCTGTTCATTACCCTTGGCCTCATCTCTTTGTGTTAAAAGCCAGGCACCAGCGCTAGACAGCAAGCTGCAAGAGGCCAAGCAAAGCAATACTGCTCAGTTTAAAGAAAATCTGAAAGAAAAGACAGAATATTTTCAGCTAGTGTCCGTTGCTGTCAGTCCTGTTTTGCCAGGCAAATGATGCAAACAAATAGATCTAAACTGTGATATGGAGCCTGTGTGCTGTATTACTGAAAAACTTCCCTGTAGTGTTCAGTGAGTCTGGCTGTGTGGCTATGTGGCAAGGGGACTGTAGTGCAATGCCAATTTTTGCACCTTCAACAGCAGCCCAGCAGAAGCCCGGCGAAGTCTGTTCTGTTGCCAGGTTCATAATTTTTTGGCGTCGGCTTCTTTCCTGCAAAAAAGAGGTTTCAGTCAACGGTGGACATAAATTTGATTCGTACTCAACACCTTTTTGCAGTTAAATCTAACTGGAGGCACAGCAGTGAATATTTTTGCATTAGAGCAACACAAACTCATATCTCTCAGATATTATCAACCCTGAAACCTGATGGTACGGCAGTTTATCTATTTAAGTAGATACAGAGACAACTTTTGCAAAACAGACATTTAACTTACTTCACTGCTTTGTCAGCTTATTGCATTACATTTATATAACATTATGTCAATGCAAATAGATGTTGGTCCAGACACATAATTACATTATCCTAACCTTATTCGGTGTGATAACTTTTCGGGGGGCAATATCACTAATGATTTTTTTTTTTTGCACCATAATATGAAGTTTACAGTGTAAACAGAAAGGAATGCCTACATAAACATGCAGTCTTTCCCCGCTGATCTCTCTTTTCTCTTCCTTTCTCTCATTCTCCCCTCGACACCCCCTCACCCCTCCTCCCGATCTACCACCCTCTGCTCTCCCTCCTCTCCATTTCCCACTCCAGCTTTACGTGCAGGCGAGACTGGTGGCTAAGTGGGCCAGACTTCTTCGGCCCACCATCCAGTTCTTCCTGGTGGCCTTCGCGGTGTATGTGGGTTACACCCGAGTCTCTGATTACAAGCACCACTGGAGCGACGTGCTGGTGGGGCTGCTGCAGGGAGCGCTCATTGCTGTACTCAATGTGAGTCACCAAGACAACGTCTGTCAAGGGAAACATTGCCAAATTAAGAATGCCTACCTGATATTTCCATGACATTAGATATCGAATGCTTGTGTGAATGTTCAGCAACTCTTGTAAAACCACAAAAAATCGAATAATGTTCAGAAACTTCTGTTGTGATCCGGGGTCAAGATACTGAGCTGCTGAAACCACAGTGAATCATTTTTAACATACAGAAAGTTTGGGATTTTGTGTTGCTGTCATCAGCTTCAAGCAATTTTTTTTATTTTTGACACTGTGAAGTAACTCCAGCCTTCAAACTGATGACATCTCAGCTTTAAGTCTTGTGGTTTCTGGCTTTAGAGAAAAGCATATATAGGTGGGACTGTCCGGATCATAAGAATGACATTTAATGGAAATCTTACTGTTAGTGGTACTCCCTTCAAAGCAGCACAGCCACTGATGAAACCATATTTCAGCTTTATTTCATAGTAAGTAAGAGGGGAGTGAAGTGTGACAGCAGCAGCGTGTGATTTGATACAAACCCCCACACACACACTGGCAGGTTCTCAGGCAATCGTCCACTCTCCTCACTTCATCCAGCTGTGTGTCTTTATTGTTTGGCCACTTCCCTGTTTTGATTGAACCACTGTCAGCACCGCCTTGTGGAAATTCTGGAGTGGCAGAGTGTGTATGTGTGTCCATGTATGATTAATTGGGAAGTGAGCCCGTGCCTTTTGACTTCACAGTGCTGTGTGCAATTACAGAGCCTCCTGGGCATAGTGTTTTATAGCCGGCAGGGGTTGTGGCTGCTCTCTGTGTGTTCCCCTTAGATGTGTGCGTGTGTGTGTGTGTGTGTCACTTCACAGCTGTGCACAGACCTGTCCAGACATATGTAATCACAGTTTCCAGCCTTACCTCTTCTACATCCCTTACACGATCACACACACCAAACTCTGTGAGAAAAATATTCCTAAGTGACCAACACTCTGCTCTCCCCTGCAGGTGCGCTTTGTGTCAGACTTCTTTAAGAAGCGTCCTCCACGTTGCACTAGGGCAGACACAGCTGACAGCGAAGAGCCAGAGAGGAAACCCAGTCTTCAGATTGCAGACTCCGATCACAGCAACCATTACAACTATCACCACAACCCTGGCCCTGTGTGATAGGGGCTGAAGCTGGGGAACAAAGGCTGCAGTCTGCAGACCCCTAACCTGTGTGATAGGGTCCAATCCAGGTGTTGAACCTTGATTGCGCAGTCAACAGTGTTTAGTTCAGGGAATAGCCTGGGTCACCTACAGTTATACAGGCTGCCTGCTGCAGACTCCTGATGCTACGTGAGGTGATATGCTATGCTATGTGAGAAGTCCCATGCATGTGAGATGTTAAATTTTAGAGTATCTATTTGAGTTCTGCAACTAATTCTGTTTGAAAGGAGTAAAGCTAGGGATCTGGTCTGTAGCTTGCAGCCTCGATGCCCCTAGCACCCTCTGTGTCAACCACTCACACCCCACCTGCTCCCCAACCACTGGACTGACTGACGGGGCTGCATCCCATTGCCAGGTGCCTGAGCCCCTTCTCAAAGACACCATGTTGACCTCCTGTGCTCCTGTAAGAGAGAGAGGAGCATATTGTTTTTAAGACATCATTGTTGATGTTTAAGTGTATGTGCTTAAAACTACATTAAGCGAAAAGACTCCAAAGCCACAGCAACAGAGCTACGATATGCAATTGCCTTATTAAGTGCTTATGGCTAATGTGTTAGCAAACAAACAACATAATAACACCTAACAGAAAGAGTTCAACATTGTTTTTCTGGCCACCTTATGAATGTAAGTATGATGTTCACTTACCTTTAAGCCACCACCTCCTGAGAAACACATCTTTCTCTCTTTGGCTTTATAGAGGTTCCACTTTTTTAACACCCACTTTTTCCATTAAGATCACCATTCTGCAGTGAGCTGGAAGCGTGCAATCCGTTTCTAATGTCACATTTGCAGGATACAGCTGTTTTTATATAGCGGAACAGTGTGAGCAATTGGATTACAACAGTAAAGATTGGTGAACCAAAACAATAACTGCAGAGATTTGAGGTGGGAAGATCTGGGTGTTGATTTTCACTGGGATTTGAAGTACTAGCAACTCATCCACTTACAAGGGGTCATTTGATTTAATGTTAATATCAAATATATCGCTTAATGGAGCTTTAATGTTTTTAATTTCTTATTGTAGAGAACCAAATTTGTTGGCAGTGATAAAAGAAATGAGAGGAAGAAAGACAAGAATGTTTGTAAATGTTAGTAAAGGCACAGTTTGTTGATTAGCCCCAATATTAGTGCACCTTAAACTGACAACACACTAGAAGACAAATCATAACTAATTGTAGCTGAGCAAATATTCTCAATATATAATGTCCCCCTTGTTGGTAAAAAGGCAATGATTGGACTTAAAACATCAACCACAGGACATCTTGATGCTGCTTTGAAACATCCACAAAGCTGTTTCACACCACGAGGCAGTAAGGAGATTTAGAGTACATCAACTTAACCAACAGGCCGAACTAGAAGCAACATTCAGAGACCTGAAATTAGGTGACTAGATGTTTGTAACTGCTTTCTTAACTGCCACACAAACAGGTTTGGGCAACAGCTCTGACAAACAAAAAGTTTATAAAGGTCATTCTGCAGGCTTGTCAGGCCTGGTGACCCAATTTTAATCAACTCATCTCCCAGTGCAACTGCCAAGTGATATCAGCTTTCAGAGTTATCTTATCGTGTCTAGATAATTATAAATCATTGGGCCAAGTAGTCTGAATATGTATTTGGGAAGAGGGCAATTGCCAAGTCTTAACCTTTTTCGACAGGCTTTATGTCCAGACTGGGTCAGACTCTCCATCAACAGCTGTGATCTGACCAATAAGTGGGCCCATTTAAGAGGAGTCATATTTATATTTTGAACAGAGAAACAATACTGCTTCTCGAAATGTATAAACTTAATCATGGAGTCAATGATTGATTCATGTTTCCCCTGTGTAAAATGGACTGCAGAGGTAGAAACCATTGATATTGATAGATTTCATTTCTGTTGGACTTTAAAAGTGACATACCACTATTATACTGCCAGTCAAATATTGATTAATTTGGCCTTTTTCTTTTTTTATTTCTTTTTTTGTCTTTTTTTTAATTTGTCAAATATAAATAATCAAAGAAGGATGAGACAGCCATTTTGAAAATGGTGTTTTAATTTATTTTAAATATAAGAAGTTCTTAATTTACTCTTAAAAGGGTGTAAATGCCAGCGCTGTTGAGGTTTTTGTGCAATCACCCCTGCTTGCCACTATGAGCCACAAATACTGTATCTACTAATGCCATGAGACACGTTTCATGTTGCGTGAAGGATGTATATATATGCTTGTATGTTTTTATTTCTTATGTAGGTAAGTTTAGATTTCACCTGTACAGTGTGCCTTGGCCAGTGCCTTCTCAGACTGGTGCCTGATCCAATTCCAGGTCTAAACATAAGCCAGATGCCTTGGCATAGCTTTTAAAAGGTCTGTTGTAATGATAAAGGCTTACATACCCAACTGTGTTTTTGAAGCTAGTAACATTGCGCCGTTTCCACTTCAAAGATATTTCTATGTTCCTTTTCCCCTTCCTGTGTTGATAGATGAGGTTAATTTGTGAATGAGGTCTCCTGTACAGTTCTTGTACAGCATGCAGACCCCTGGAGGACTGACAACAGATCAGACAGACCACAAACTTGATAGGGGGGAGACAGGAAGATGGAGAGAATCTCACCTGGTAGTGATTGTGAGGCCCTAAAGCTGAGCTGGGACTAGGGAAAGACTGGGTACTTTAAAGGGCGGGGTGAGGGCTATCCCATGGTGAACCTTGGTCCCTGAGGACGTCTACACATTTAAAACAGATTTACAACAAGAAACAGCTGGAGCTGGTTGTGGTGAAGTGCTGTGCAAGACCCTCCCCTGCTCCCTACATCTAATTCGTCTGTGTATTACTGCAGCCACACTAATAGGGCAAATGAGGATGAGGATGTAGAAACGTCATGGTGTTTGATTCCCCTCCAGCTTTGTGGAAATTAAGGTTCTCAGCTGGTAATGTGTCTCCATGTGTTATTACGCTTTATTGAATTAGTGCCTGGGCACTGGTTGGCCAAATCTCCTGTTTATATGTCAACATGTAGGTATGATTCATATTGTGTTTTCTGTTGTATAAAGATTATAGGTTCTAAACCAGAGAATTTTAAATAAAGATATAATCCACATTCAGTTATATTGTTTTGTTTTAATGCATACATTTAATGTCACTGATGTTATGATTGAATTAGACCAGGCTTTCTGAACTGTTGATACAGAGATTTGCAGCATACTATATTTCATGGCTTCAGTACTTGACAGGTGGTGATGATAAACACATGTCCTACAGAAAGTAACTTTTCCCCTTTTGAGCCACAGATAAATCATTGGCATGAAATGTGATAAACTACATTATTGCGGCATCAAGATTTCGAGATGTTCTTGGTGAGCTCACTCTAATCTTGATTATGGGCAATTTTTCCATTGAAATGATGCGAAATAGAAATTCTTCAGCTCATGACTCAGGAGGTCAGCTCAGTTGAAAAGGGCATTGTAACAGGGAACGGAAGGTACGTCCAGTTTAATTTAGTTATGGGAAACGATATTGTTCATAGTGAATCCAAGGATAAAGCACAGCGTGTGCTCCCAGAAACATGCTGAAGGGTTGGTTCACCTAAGTATATTTTTCCCTTAAACCACCATAGTAATATTAATATTATCTAGCGGTATTTGCCCAGGTTTTTGGGATAATCTCTTACTGCTGCCATCCCAGTGCAGTAGAAAACTGATTGTGGTGCTCAAAACATTAAAAATTTATATTTAAAAGTCCGCAGTAAAATTACTGTCCAGAGACAACTTCTGTGTTACTCTGGGTGATCCACACAACATTTTTTTTTAATTTGGGGTAAATGTGTCCTTTAATATTATAAATCTGCAATTTACTTCTTCCTAATCTAATCTATTTTTCTTGTGGGCAATACTTTTCAGAACAGGCAAACAAAATTCACCAACATTTTCTATGTGAATGTGAAAATGGAAACAATTTTTTGTTAGTGCTCTATAAGAAAGCAACTTGATGACAGTTAGCCAGAGCATCATGCTTCATTTAAAATGGAAATCCTTAACTCAATAGGTTTATCCCATTTGAATTAGAGCAGGTGGTTGTGTGTGTTGTAAGGCAATCAAAGTCCACCATTGCAATATGAGTAATACAAGCCAAAAAAAAAAATACTAGTAACATTATTATTATTATTAAGATTATAAACATGATCAGTGATACCTTGATTGGTATTTACAATATTAAAAGCACATGGTTTGAGCGCTTGTGCACTGCAATGCTGAGAGATTTACAGTTTTACCTCTGGAGACTTGTTGTCAAGTGATTGATTCATGTCATGACTTTCCTCATCATTAGACATTTAATTGCAACAAGAATAGTTTAAACCAAGTGCTGAGGGTTCAGAAGGAGTTAATCAAGTCTCCCCTGCTGCCTCAGTGCATCCAGGCCGGAGGATGGAACGCTCCACAAAAATAAACACATGTATTTATAACGAAATAAACACCAGGCCCATGGGAACATTTGTGGAAGTTTCGTTGGCAGAGGTATTGAAAACCACTGTCATCCCTCATTTAAAACAATATTACTCACTTGCATGTTGTGAAAGTGGTGCGTGCACAGGGTTTTGTTTTTTTTTCACTGTGGTGTCAAAACAACTGGAAATGGAAGACATTAAGGTATTTTATTTACATGAATATCTAACCTCTTCTACTTCAGGGTGACTTACAATACCGAGTTCACAGCTATGTCATAAATTTCTCCAGAGATGCATAATATATTATCTTTAAGGCCGATGTAGACCCGATGAAAAATGTAACGGTAATGGTCTCCATGGTAACCAGGGCATTTTTTTTTGAGTTGGTAAACAGTACGGCGTTATCTATCTAAAGGCAATATCTAACACATACATCAGATATGTGCCTGAGGGGTTAATGAGGCAAGGGGAAAAGTAGATTCTCTACTTGAATGGATACCTGTGGCTTAATATCATCATCATAACCGGTCACCAAACCATCCCAGCATGCTATGAATATTTTTGGATCTTTGGAATAGCTAGTAAATGCTATCGTGAAATATTGTTCAGCACATAATGATAGTGGTCTTTCATGAAAGACTATATATGGTGAAAAACCTTTCTTCAAGCCAGCATACAGACACGTTTATATCAGAGTAATGTGGTGTGATCTGCAGTCTGATCTGCTGACAAAAGTGACCACAGAAACACAGCAAATAGATCATTCCTTAGAAACCATCACAAATCATGAATGGTCCGCTCAACAGGACATGAAATTCTATGAATGACCGAGAGCCTAGTGAGAAGTGGCTATTGAGATGAGCGGTTTGGGGAAAAACCTCAGCACTGGACGCAGTAAAGCATGACAGAAAAGACTTTTGTTGCTGCCAGTATTTTGATGCTGCGGTAAGACGACGCTGGATGTTATATACTTGACCGTTCAGCCCACTTTGGTCCGTGTCCCTGTGGGCGACAGCCAGATGGTTTCAAGCTGGAATTTCAGGACCAGAAACAGAAGTGAAGAATGTATGTGGGACAGTAGTGCTGCTAGAAGTTCTGTATCACTGAAATCATACTCTTTGAAAGTTGATCTAGGACTCTGAAACTGTAAATATTTGTAATGTTCCAACTTTTTTTTTTTACCAATTCAGCAACCTTGATGTGGTATACACACCTCCTCCATTTTCTCTTGGTCTCACTGTGCCCTCTTAACTATCAACAAGTGTGTCCTTGACAATATAAATTCTTCAATAATATATGATGAATGAATCAGGAAACTCTGAGTAAAGAGACTCAAGCTCATTGAGTCTCATTGAAGTCCGTTAATTGGACAAAGAGGGAGAGAGAATATAGAGGAGACAGGAAAAGGCAAAGGGAATTAGGAAGGAATGTGCAACTTCAAAACAGAAATAAAGGAGAGTTGAAATGGTCAGAAGCGGAGGCACAGGCCCCGTCTTGTTCTTAAAACCTGTGTTGAATTTAACTTTGTTATTTTGTGGCTTCCATTGAGCTGGAACTGTTTGCATCCCGTTTTCAGCACTTTAAGGGGGAAACTGCCTCTGAGAAAGTCACCTTGTGCTCCACAGTCACACAACCGCTGTGACACAGGCAGGCAATACAGCAGTGTAAGAAACTACTGCTGCTATGGTGCTTCTGAACATCTGTGTCTTGTAGGATATATTTTAATTGAATGGAAAAAAAGTCTAAGTTTGTGTTGGTGAGTCAGAAGGTTGTCATACTGGTGTATCACAACTTAGTGATTTTTTTACAGGAGGAGACTTTGAGTTAAGTACTCTCAGAACTGCAGTGTAGTCATTTTTTCTGTTTTCAGGTGATGAACTGAGTGAGGGAGAAAAGGCTTTGTATTCCTGGAAGCAGACCACCCACCTCACAATAGTAACTTTTATGACAGTTTAAGTTAAAATTGTCAAAAGGCTTATTTTTGTTCAAGTGCATTTTTGAGAATTAATATTATTGTGCAGCATTGATTCAGAGGTGTTACACTGTTCAGCTTCTGTTACTTTCTCATGCTGGAGGCAAGTAGAGACCTTTTTTAGCTTGGCGCTGTATTCTAGCAATTAAAATGCCTTCAGAAATGAGCAGCTAGTCTCTGTTGTTTTTCTCTTCCTATTATAGACAGCAGCTGCTCTTCTTGCTTGCAGCCTCTTTGGTCAAAAGTATTGCTTCTGCACAGAAGCACATTAATTAACCCCTTTTCTATTTCACACACATACACACACACACACACACACACACACAATAACCATAATATAAATACAGGTTCATCAGCAAGTGTCATGCTCTTGTGTAATTTGAAATAACTGTCTGAATATGTTATTTCATAATTGAGCCCACAAGACTCAAATCTGATGAACTGTCTGCTCTAACCATTATGTGCAGAGGGAATTATTTTATTATCAGAGTCTTAGCATTTTTCCCACGAAAGCCTACTGAGGTTTCATGTGTTATTGAGCATTTGAATAAGGCCGCTACTATTGACCTTACATATTTTTCCACAGTTAGAGTGCTGTCATTTAGACTGTTTCCATTCAACAGTATCAGGAAGTTTATTCCTCTTGTACATCTATTTTCCTTTTCATTTGCAATTTACTCACTGAGAGCATTTGTTTTAATGTTTTCCAGCTCACTAACCTGCAGATGTTTGCCTTTGAAACATCCATCTTATTTTTCCTTTTTTTTCCGTGTCTGGTTTGCGTGCAAGTCTTTATTTCTGTAGTTAATTTGGGTTTAATTGTCCTTGCATGTTTTTCCTGATTTTATTATGAATGTTTTTTCTTTTATAAACAAGGAAGAAAGACCAGAATGACCCTGCCAATGTGATTAATTTAAAGATGGATTTTGATCAGGGGTCAAAAGTACATAGGCCCAAAAGTTCCCAGGCGGTGTGGTCAGAGACTCGGCTTGTGACAAAGTCAGAGTAATAATAGAACAAGAGAAAGGCCCAATTCTAATCTATAATCTCTAGTTCCATCTCACACAGTTCACTGCAGCTTCTTCATCCTCTTTGTGTGCTAATTTATGAGAAGGAAATAAAGAAAATATTACTCTTAATCCATAAAATGTTATTATTGTTCTTAAAAGCTGTGGTCAATATTCAAGAGCTTATTAGGGGTATAGTTCTGCAATCATGAGTTACCCAAATGTCCATAGATAGGGCACTAAAGCCTTAACTTTTCAAATGGTTTATCTTCCCTCTGACTAATGATCTGACTGATCTAATTGCAGCTCTTGTGGTTACCAAGTACAAGTCAGCAGACACTACTCCCAGGCCTGGCTCACCAGTGTCAATTAGGGTTCTCTGGAATCATTTAGAAATCAATCAGAGCAGTCCTCCTGAAGACCTCAATGCTGACCCAAGACATGATGAAAGGATCACATCACCCTGCTACCCTCAGAGTATGCAAAACATGTCTAGGAGAAATATGTAAGGAAAAAAACTTTAATGAAATAATAATAATTTTCTCAAATTTATGATGACATCAGGCTTTGTGTGATGCATTATTGAGATCAATTCAGATCAAATTCAGACTTAGCGTTTCTGACATTTAACTAATGCTCCTATCTCAAGCTTCTTGCCAATATAAGCAAGTAATATTTTGTATGAAGAACAGTTAATCTGAGTGAATGGCTGTGGGAAAGATTTTTAACCACTAGCTGATACATCACATAACTGTCTGTCATTTATGTAAAACCAGACGTTATAATGATCACGTCTCTTACATTTTTTTTTTTTTATCTCAGAAAGGAAAACTGCAGTCAGAGGACACCTTTGGTTGGAGTGACGAAGCCATGCACTCTCAAGAATTTCATTTTCATCTGTCTAGATCAGTCTAGTTCCAACTCAGCAATACCTACACAGCCTGTGTGCTTCTGTGGACATTTCACTCTCACTGGCAATGACCTACTGGAAAGAAAGAAGCAGTGAGGAAAAGGTAGCGAGGCAGGAGCAGCTTTTGGCTATAGTCGAGGTGGTCATAAACAGTCTGAGGAGGTATCTAAAGCTCTCTCGTCTCCAGCTCCCAGTCTCCAGTCTCTTGGCCTTTGCATGTTGTCTTGGACAGCAGTTCTGTGCTCAGGGGCCTCACTGGATAATGGCACATTTCTTTTAGGCAGCCTAGGGAAAGAGAGCGTGAACCAGAGAGCGAGCAGAAGCAGCTTAACTGGCTGCTAGCCATCCTCACCACTACCACCAGTGACCCTGATGAGAGATTTATATATTTATATATTTACACACACATGCACCATTCCTCTCGCCTCGGCCAGGGGGCTGCACATCGTTCCCCCTCGACGCTACAAGTCATGTGAGACTTTATAGATTTATGGTCAAGGGGAAAACGTGTCCTGCTGTGGAATAGTAGCGACATGGAGAGGTAAACAAACGTTGGGAACATCGCTAGAGGCCTTGTGTGACAGGACCTCTGTTGGGAAACAGCTCAAGGTCCTGTTTCAGGCTGCCATGATGTCATTGCAAAGGTAACAGCACCGAGTAGCTGAGGCCACGTGGATGAATACAGGCTGTAGTTATTAATGCACAAGAACGATAATCGGGAAAGGGGGAGTTTTGTTTCTGTGTCGTATGTTTACACAAGAGAATGACACACTAATATACAGTGACATACTGTAAAGCACTCATGCATGGACTCATGCAGAGACCACCCATCTCATCAGCCAAGAACGATATGTGTCTCACACAACTAAGTTACAGTATTTAAGACATTTTTATGAAGCTGTTATGTTATGTTTAAGTTTCCAGATTTAGATTGCAGAAAGTTATGTATTATCTTATGGGGTCAGAGGGGAGAATCAGGCCTAGTATAACGTGTGAGTGTGGATTTAACCCATCAGCAAGCTCAACATTCACAATTCAAACTCACTAACTCAGCATTTGCTTTGTAGAGAGATGGTAGTTCACAAATACCAACATATTTTCCTAAATGACACTTTAAGTACTTTTTTGTGGAACCCAAACTAAACGGTCTGACTTGTTACTAAATCAGCTGCATTGAGTACACACTCACTTACCCCCAGTGGGTTATGAGAGTGTTGTATGTCATTCTGAACTTGTCATTTAACACTCACTATTTACATAATTAATCAAAATGTGGTCCGTCTTTGTGAAAACATGTTCTTCTGCTGATAATAAATCCAATAGCTGTGCAGGAAATTGCCTTAGGACTCTGAGATGTCCTTAGTTGGACTTTCTTCAACATTATAATATCTATTAACACAATAGTGCCAGACTCCACTTACACAAAATTACTCTGACTTATGACTCTTGGAACCGATCTCATTCTTGCTATAAATTACATTGAATCAGATTTTTTTTTTTCAGTAATTGTTCTTTAATATTAACATGGATTTAAAATATGCCTTTTCTCTTATTGTGCAGCTGTAGAAGCAGAGAGTGAAGGACCTCAAGGCAAGGTGGGAGGCCTGGGTCTGCTAAACAGCCAGCTGATCTCCCCTGGAAAATAGAGGATGCCTTCCTGTGCCAGAAATCTGCAGAGCAAGAGGGAATAGTGAATGAAAGAAGGGAAAATGTTAGTGTAGATGCTGCTGGCCAAGAAGGAGAACTGGAGGGAGAGTACGGTTCATTTTACTCAAATTCAACAAAGAGGGGAAAGTGCTGGCAAAAAAAGAACTACAGGGGGGAAAGGATGAAAGAAACTTGTCTCAATTATGAGAAGGTAAAGTATGTATTGAAAGACAAGCAAAAACTTGCAGTATGTGGCTGAGTTTTCAGATATAGTGTAAATAAAGCATGTAATACTGAATGTTTTGCTTTCTTGTATTGCCATGACTTTATGACTTGTTTAATTTCTGCAGTATTATTGAAATGTCCTCGACTTGAACTTATGATATACAGGAAGCACTTAGGAATAAAAAAAAAAACTGGATATGAGAAAGTAAAACCACATGAAGCAAACCAACAGGAATACAGGTTCTCCATTAATTACAGAATATGGGGCCCAGGCATGTCACTAATTAGATCATTCCCATTGTTGGAAAGTGACCAAGCATCTCAAGGTGCTTATCCTCTAATTTCCTGTTTTTCTGCAGCTGAACTTGGAATAGTGGTTGAATAAAAGACACTTTTTGAACTGCAAGCATGTGTTCATCCTGAAAGATACTATAAGTGAAGAAATATCCTGATGCCGTCAGCTCAATAAAATCTCAAGTGATTAAATGAGTTATTAAAAATCAGTGGGAGATTTCTGGTAAAACCTGACTGTTCTGGGAGCAATTAAAAGTCAGGAAAAATATACTGGAGACACCTGAGTGAAACAGAGAGTTAAAAGTCGTGTCAAAAATAACATTCCTGCTTTTTTGTCTGCTTAAGTAACCGTGTAATGTGTCTTTTAAACTGTTACTCTCTGTCTGTTTCTCTCTGCTATGGTCTCTCTAGCCCTCTGTGTATGTCCTCAAACAAAGTATAGTGACCATTTAGTTTACAAAGAGTTAGTTTTCTATAGTCTACATTGACATGCTATTTGATATATAAGTATTTAGTTCACAGTGAACTCACAGTGATAGGTTATATCAACTGGATATTTGTTTATAGTAAAGTACATGATGACTGTAAACTAAGAGTTCACTATAAGTAACATTTCACTGCAAACTAAATTTTCAACTGCCAATTCCTTGTAAACAAACATATCACTGTAACTGCAGTGAAAAGTCAGTTTACAGTGATCAGTTAAGTTAACTTACAGTGAGAAGTTAGTTTACAGTGTACAGTTAGTTTAGGTGAATACTGACTGTATTACAGTTTACACTTGTTTCACTGTAAAGTAACCTTTCGCTGCAAACACCTCACTGTAAGTTGACAATTCTCTGTTAACATATGATCACTGTAAATTTAATCCTCTTATTGCAACAAAAACGCGATCCTGGTAATGATACACAAATAATTTGTCTTTTGGGACACAACTATAAAATTTAACTTAAACAATCCCTATCATTTTGCTCATCACAGCCAAACATCTACATGTATCATGTTTAAAAATTCAGAGCTTCATAAGGTACTCTGGCCAGACCTTTAAAACAATGACACATGCAGTATTTGCCTGTCACCCCACTGCTTTGGATAGAGACAGATGTGCCTTGACAGTACGCAACATCACTTCAATTAGAGACTGCAGATGGAACTGATACCTGCTGCCTTCAGATGGCTGTAAAGAGAGTCACCAGGGTGAAGAAGAGGTTAAGTGTTAAGAATAGGCTGTAAGTGGTCATGGATGACACAGCTGGTCAAGGTGATGATCACTCAATAATCTTTATTCTGTCTCACTGGCATTAATGCCATAATTGGAGCAGAGTGACAAAAGAACAACAGCTGCCAAATACCTACCCAAACCCCTTATATACCTTATTACTTAACCCCCCTCCTGAGTAATTAGGGTGGACATCAGCAGGGAGGTTCACTACACACATGCACATACAGTATATACACATTATTTTGCCAAACCAATATCTACATATTATACAATTCCCTCCATAAATTAATAAAAAATGACACTATTCAATATAATATGTGACTTCTAGAAACACATTTTACAGACAAGACACATAACCCTCCCGTCTGCTCCTCCTCACACATGGTGCAATCATGAAATATAAATTGCCTTGAGTCCCACAGCAGACAGGAAACAGGTAAATAACTCAGGTAAGACAACCCACATTGCAAATGTGCTAGCAGTGCTAAGTGTACCATCAAACAACAGAGAGCTGCATGCCTGCTTGGTGTACTGGCCCACATGATTTATGTGTCATGCTTTGTGTAAGACTGACTTCCCAACATTAATATACACATTGCATGACATACAACAATATGAGATGAAGGAGTATCTCCATCACACAGCTGGTTCAAGAATGTTTAATGAGAGTGGGAAGACAAGCAAAACATGAATAAAGGGATTCATGTGATTTTAGAGAGGTTTATGCGCTTTCACCAAATAAAGGGACCAAAATATGATGGCACAGAAGTGTGCTGAACTGTCAACCTGATCAGAGCACGCAGGCTGTGATCAGCATTAGGCACACTCACTCTTGGCAACCAGGTTGACTTCTATTATCTGACGAAACCTCGTCTGGAACTCCATGCCTGGCACAGACTGATTTTTGTCCTGTGATCACATGCTTGTCTGTGGTTCCATTCAGTGTTTTGATTTCTGGGTATTCAAAGTAGTAATCCACACACATCAGGTAGTCAGCATAATTGAACTGAAATAAATCTATGCCCACTTTGGCTCTTTCTGGAACTGGGTGTGGGATAAGTGGCTCTCTGGGGTTGTTATTACTGAAGGTGGTACAGGTTGCACACTTTTCTTCTTTTTCTTTTGTCTGCCTAGCCAATCCTGGCCTGTAAAGGACACATCTGGTCTTTTCTTTGCACTTCACAACGCCAAAATGTTATTCATGGATTTTTCTTCTTAGACTATGAGGAACAGGTAACTTAGAGCCATTGAATATTAGTCCATCCATATTTCACAGTTCCTCTCTGAATGTCTGGTATATTGTTTGATGTTGTTTGGTAGCTGACTCTGTGTATCAGGCCGCCCTTGCTGGACTGTGTCAGTGACCACCTGCAACTCCTTCCTTCCCTGGTTGCTGCTTTGAATTGCGGCAGTTTTTTCTGTGATACTGACAGTTAGTGAGTGATATAATAAACCTCAAGTTCATCCTGGCGGAGTTCCTTTTTGCTTTCTTTTAAGTGTGCTTGACTCGGTGCATCTATACATCTATGTGGATCGCTTTTTATATTTTATACTGATTCATATTTTACTTCAAGGCTATACTTTTGTATACTCTTGGTTTTTCTTTGCAACCTAGCAGGTTCAATAAGAAGTGGCGTCTTAAATATTACCTCTAAGGACTTGTGATAACTCTCGACATCAAACATGTGTCTTCCATTTAGGTACTGGTGAAACTTTTCATAACCATATACAATTGCAAGCAGCTCTTTTTCTATCTGAGCATACCGCTTTTAATACTCTGTGAGTGATCTGGAGCCATAGGCTACTGGCTGCCCCTCTAGAAGTATTACAGTCCTCAGGCCTTCTGAACTCACATAAACGGACAGTAGGACCAGTTTGGTTAGTACCTTAGTAACAGTGCTTTGGTAACAAGAAATTTCAATTGCCATTCCCATTGCCAACTTACATCAACTCCCAATAGTTTTCTCAGTGGAGAACTAACCTCTGCCAGATTAAGAACAAACTTGGAGAGCTATTGAAGCCTTCAACAAGTGCTGCTTTGTCCTGAGGAGCTGGCAGCACTTTAACTTTTTCAGGATCTGGTTTCAGACCATCCTTACTCATCACGTGTATGTTCATTCAATACATTTGTATATGTGATGAGTGAAACCACACTTGCACGAAAATCACATTCTGTTTTGGTAACATGTGGCTATCAAACAGTCCCAACACATGGTCATAGTTGTTAACTTCCTCTTCGGCAAACAAATTGTTGTTCAACCTGTGGTTTCAGAGTACATCAGTTCCTTGTTGGCCTTCGTAATGACCCAGTTCCTTGAAAAACGTTGTTGCCAACCCAGCCAGTCCTCTAGTTTGCCAAGTTGAACTGCTGCAGTGCGGAAAAGTTCACTTTTGGGGCTATTTCCCAACAAACTCTTGTCTGAATAAATGTACTGTTCCGGCTTAACTTCTGACACCATGTGGTGTGTTTATACTAACACTAACACTGTTGGATAGGGGAGGAATGGAGGCCAGAGGAGGTGTTCTGTGCACTTGTGTGTTAACTTTATTGACATTTTCTCAGCGGCCTGTAAACACTCCTGGACAAAGCAGAATGAATGATGAAAATTCCACCCCGACTTCAAACCAGATCAGACACTGCTGTATCAGCTGGGACCACCAGAAGCATCAAAGTGAGACTCCTTTATGTGGCTGGGCTGTCAGAGCATCTAGCCAGAGTCTTCAAGACACAACCAGTCAGAGCTTACCACAAACCACTCAACACATTAAGATCTCTGCTGGTACACCCTAAACCCAGGGGACCAAGAAGAGGACAGCTGGAGTGCTGTCATCATGTGCAGCAGCTGTGGGGAACACATCAGTAAAATGACCTAAACCACACAATATTGACAGGGAAGGTCTTGAGTTAAGTTTTTTTGTTCATGTAATCACACTGGTTCTTAAAGTTATAAAATGCATATGATGTAATTTGATCAATAATAGTTTTATTACATTTGAATAGAAAAACAATGTGATTATGTTCTTATCTTGATTATATCAACAGGTAAAGGACGCCATCTTGACTCTTTAGCAGACGTTGTGTGAGGTGCATTCTTGTGTTTGTATATTGATCACAACGTGTTTGTATACAGTATATTGATCATAAACCCCCATGGTCTAGAGGAGGGATTCCAGGAGGCATTGATTTGGTGATTGGCAGCTAAAATGATGTCTAGACATCTATGTTAAATTTTGTTTGAAAGTGAAAGATTTTTAGACACAAAAGTTTCATATAATTGTTGTTTCAACAACACTTCAATAACTATATATCAATATTAAGGAGGTAGTAAATACTTGTTGAAACAACAGTTTTATGTAATCTAGACATTTAAAAATCACTTTTAAGGGACAGTTGTGGCTTAGGAGGTAGAGCAGGTCGTCCACCAATCAGAAGGTTGGTGTTTCAAAGTCCACATGTGGAACTGTCCTTGGGCACTGAAGTCCAAATTGCTCCTGATGGTTACGCCATCAGTGTGTGAGTGTGTGTGAGCATTAGAAACATTGTAAAGCGCTATATCGGTTGAGGTTGCCATGCAAGGTTGGCACCAGCCATCAGTGTATAATTGTGTGTGTGAATGGGTGAACGTTGGCATGTGTTGTAGAGCACTTTGAGTGGTTGGTAGACTAGAAAAGCGCTACAGTCCATTTACCATTTCAACTACATTACTCCAATTAGTAACCAAGATGTCTAGACAACCTTTTATCTGCAAATCTCTAAATAAATGCTCACTGGGATATGGATGTGAATATGAATATGAATGAAAAAACAACGCACCTTATGAGCTACTTTACTTCTATTATTATTAAAATGATAGGTCCACTATTGATTACATTTGCATTTTTTATCTCAGAGAAACAATGGAATTATTTTTTCGAGTTTTTTTCAGACTTTTCAACAACATCTCAACATCATCACCAGATGGAATTTGCTTCATGTGACCTAATTATGGGGCTTTATTCATGTGCTAACAGGTGGTCTTATATAAGATCTTTAGCGCTGGATGAAAATGGCCTCCTGGATATTTCTCCAGTTGTCCACTGACTGATTGAAGACTTTAACCTGTTCCTTGTCAATGTGACCAGTTTTCGTCTGACAGTTTTCCAGTTTTCCTTTCTTGATGGGTCCTACATACTAGCAGAGATGTTGAATGGTTTGTCCTAAGTTTACTTACTCCATTACATGGTAGAGCTAAGATAACATTCGATCTTAAGTTTCTGCCGCTGTATAACATCATGTGCAACAGTTGTGAGGAGCACTACATCGGTGATACAGCGAGGCCATGAACAAGAGACTGAATGAACCATAAACAGACAACATCAGCAAAAAATAACTTACTGCAAGAAATATATAATATAAAGCTAAATTATATTTATGGACAGTATGTGGTCAAAAATTCTTGATTGAGGCTTAGGAACTTTTAATATAATATGATATAAAGAATACATATATAGCACAAATTGAGAATGAATTAAACAAATCAAATATTTCATGAACTGATTCATGTGTTTGAGGTCCATAATACAAATAATATATTAAACTAAACCATTTACTGAAAAAAGCAAAGGAGTGTCAAAATAAGTACCATCATTAATGTAAAATGAAAAAATGTGAGTGAAAAGGGAAAAAATGGGGAAAAAAATAATGCAACGTTTTATGCTGAAAAATCAAACCAAACAGGAGTCAGTGGTGGAGCAGAGAGAGACAGAGTAGACAAGCTTTTTAAAAGTTTCCAATCCAGAAACCTGGGTGAACCTCATTGTGCAAACACCCACCACTCTGCTGGCTCACTTCATTAACGCTGGTGAACACAGGAGAGAAGAAAACCACACAAGTATTTTGTGTATGATAGTTTTTACCTTTTATTCTTACATCATGGTATATGTGGTATTATGCTTTACTTAAGTAAAGGATCTTAAAACTTCCTCTATCACTGATAACTCCTTTGTTCTCTTTTTCATTATGGCTTTAAACAGAAACTCTCACTACTCTATTCCTTGCATCTCACTTCCATCAACTCAAATCGCCTATTTTTCTTTCTTACTTATCAATCCAGCTGTTGTTTCCACTGATTATTTTCATGCATGCTTTTGTTATCATGCTGTCTAAATCTGTGTATGATTTATAACTTCTTGGTGTCTGAATGAATAGAATTTGAGTTTATCACATATTTACCCAGCTACATTCATTAAGATAGATAGCCGAAATGTATACAACTCACTGATGATAAATGAGATAATCACGCAAACTGACTACACAGCTTGTTGACAATGAGCTGTTTTTGAATGTCAAAAATTAAGAAAGGGTAAAAGAAAATGTAGTCTAACCCTTTATGTCATAATAAATATTTGTGTGAATGTGTCAAATCCTAAGGAAAATACTGGGCTCTGACTGGGTGGTACAAGCTGTATAAATCACTTTTTGAAATCAGCCATCCATTTTAAATTTAGGCTCTATACTGTAGCTCTTCCAAAGACACCATATGGATGAAGGGAATCAGTAACCCAAGATTTACTTCTGTTTACTGCCATAATTGTTGGAGTACAATTCCTTTAGTAAACCCTTTGGAGTAAATCCCCCTTGTGGCCAAGGCTCCATATTTTTGGTGAAATCATATTCTCAAATATATTTGTTTGCATGTGAGAATAAGTAAATACTGTATATGCAATGCATGTATACACACACACGGAGACACGCTTTTTAAGAATGTGCAGCTTTTTGAAGGAGGATTCCTGGCGCTTTAATAGTCGCCTCTACATTGACCCACTGACATCTCGACATTTACAGAGTATTTGCGACACCGTGTGGTACTAATGTATAATTACAGACTGCTGCCGGGAAATGGCGTCTTTTAACAGTACAGTAAAGGCTTTAACCCCTTGCATCAATGCTTTCCCCTTAAACTTTTCCCCATCTTACAAAGAAGCTGATGGTAAGTCACTAAAAATAAACTGTTGCTTGTGACAAATGGATAATACGTTCAAATGATGGCCTCCTCTCTGTCAGAATTAGCCGGATGTTTGCCCACCTGATGATTTCCTGGAGTTTTCTGTAAATGCGGAACAGCAGGTGATTTAAAACGTTATCTTGAAAAGCAGGTCGCACCCAGATATGATATGCAAGATTGCTGCTTACAGTGCAAGCTATTCCCCCCCCCCCCCCCCCCCCCCCCCCCCCCAATAAACCCATAAAACTAAATCAATGTTAACTATGATTTATTAATTAAACTGCAGGACTGTGCCCTGCAATTGCTAACTCAACACGAATCAAATCAACCTTATTCAACTGATGGGCCTGCAATGCTTCTACTGAACAGCAGGTGGCCTCTGTGGCTGCAGGTTAGCCCACAGCAAGCTGATTTTAGGTTTAGATATGAGATAGTGCAAGGCAAAATATTATATTATACTATAATGGCCCTGTTTATCACATGGTTTACTGCCTGTATCCAATATAACAATGATACTGTTGTTCCATTAATTTAACAATTCAATGCTTTCTCTTTACAATTTGTAATTAGGTCTATCTCAAAGTGCTACATATTAATTTTAGGGAGAGTTAAGTATCTCTTGTGTAATTTTGTCAACATTAACTGTGAGTAATCTGCTATCTTTTCTTAATTGCTGCTTGCTTTTTATTTAATAAGAGAGTCCATGTTTTTACTTTTGGCTGGTCTAATTTTGGAGCCAAACTCTGAAAATATCCAAGAGATAATTTTACATCTACGTCTCTCAACCTCCTTTTGCATAAAAATGATATATATATATATATTCTCGCACTTATCTAAGTCCATAAACATACATATTAAGACCTGACCTGCACTCTTCAGCTTGCCCAACACATGTAAAGTGGGAACCTGTGGAAGTAACTGCTCACTTTTTTTTCAAGAGCGCATCCCTCCGCTGTGTGAGATGAGTGACAGCGCATGCAGAGTGCTGTCGGTAGCATTTGCAAGTCAATGCTCAGATTTAACCTCTTCACTCTCCCCTCAGTGCAGATCGACTGCCTGAATTCAAAATCAACCTTTGAAAAGATGCTCTTTTCTCACTTGGCCCTTTAAAAAAAAAAAAAAAAAAGCAGCAGAATGTGAAAGTATAAACCATCGCATTGGCCTTGTGTAGGAATTCCACTGGCACACATGAAGTTATCTTTTCTGCAACAAGGCATCACGAGGAAACTCTATTTTCTAAAAGTCTCCTTGCCTCATCGTTACCTCTGTGAGCATGCAGGGAAATTGTGCAAGCTGGTACATTCACAGATACTTGGAAAGTCGAAAGGAGATCTTATTGCACTTCACTGCGGAGAGACACAAATCACTCCATTGTTCTGTTTCATAAGGAAAAAAAAATGCCAGTGAAAGGGAGAGGTATACAGTGCATTTCCCATTTCCCCAAGGTTACAACAGGTTATGGTGAAAACAGCGGTCCTATTTACAAAAAGAACAAAAAGTATTTAGACAAGACCATAGAAAAATATGGATCAGTATTGATCTCTTCAGTGTTGTGTTATGTGGTCCAAAGACTTGAGGAGACTTTTTAGCAGAGAAACAACGTTACAGCACAGCGCTGGAATTCCTGAGTTCCCAGATACACATGCCTGTGGGCGTAAATGTGTCAGCGTCTGTTTTATGTGTGCATACGTGTGCGTATGTGTGTCACAGAGGGTGTTTATTTGTATCTGCCTGCAAGGAGGAGACGAGGTGTGTGTGTGTGTGCGTGCATCCGTCTGTGTATGTGTGTGACTACGTGTGTGCGTGTGCATGTGAGCATAGCTGCTGCTGATGTGGGTCATTACCCCTTCTTTCCCCCAGGGGCCATGCAGCAGGAGAGGACAGAAGGGGGGGGGGGGGGGGGGGGGGGGTGAGGGGGGTGGTTGGGGGCAGAGGGGGGGATGGGAAAAATGGAGGGTGGTAAAGGGAGTGTGAAGAGGGAGGGGTTGAGATTGTGTGTGTGTGTGTGTGTGTGTGTGTGTGTGTGTGTGTGTGTGTGTGTGTGTGTGCGTGTGTGATGTGGTGGGGGGTGGGAGGGGGGGGGGGGGTAGTCCCAGAGGAGCAGAGACCAATAAATCACTGTGCCGTCTCTGCGCTGACACCCAGCTTGTCTGATGAGGGACAGGGAGGGGTGGGGGCAAAGTGAGGCGGCGGTGAGTGGTGAAGGGGGGGGGAGTGAGGGGGAGTGGGGGGGGGGGGGGCACCACCATGACAACACTGTGGCCTTGTCTTTCTGTCATTCTCGAACCCCATCCTAAAGACACAGGGGAAATAGGGGGAGAGCTGGTGGAGCCGAGAAGGGTGCAGAGTAAATTAGGGATACCACAAAACCAAAAGTTTATGACCCAAACCAAAGCACCTTCCTCCAATATTTTCCTTTTTCCCTTGTGATGCCGTTTTGTAAAGCGAACATTTGAGTTGAATAGAGTTGAACTAAAGGAAAAATCCAATCTTTCACTTAGTGGTAACTGATTTGTATCCCAAGCCTAAAAATCTGCTGTGATTATTTAAGTTATTTGACTATGTCAGGACCAGTTAGAGATTTCATTTCCCAGAACTTTCAATGGTTTCAAGAAAAAGGGAGTGAACCTGTTGCATTCAGATGCATGTAGGACTTATTGTACATGATGAGAATGATAAAGATCAAAACAGAAACAGTGGTGCGTGAGCTTTTTCATGTTGGCACTTGTGAATCCATTGCATCCTGCTCCGTAGAGGCTATACTGCTATTGGAGAAATTGGTTTCCCTGCTGCGTCTATGATGTATTCCCACTGTTATGAATGTTGCAAAATTGTGAGTCTGGGAAGAAGGCCATGCTCTTCAATTGTGAAGGACTGTCTCCAAAACATGGATGTTTACCATTGATGTTTTACATAGCTCAACATTTCAGCAATCAAACTCTATTGTTCAAGGAGCTCTAGTGGAAATACACCTGAGTGATTTGAGGTCATTTAGATTAAACTTTTATCTCTAGAATTTAAAAAAACAAGCACTCAAGAGACCCAGAAATGTCTTGTACTCTAGCAATACTGTCCATTCTGTTTATGTGTATTCCTCTTTTTATCTTGAATTTTAGAGAGTTTCTAAGATAATCTAGAATCTCACAGTTATGTTTTTAGATGAGATTGTAGTATACAGTCCCACAATTGCCCCTGTCTATGGAGAAATCACAAGTGAAACGTATTGATCCAAGCAAAGCATTGTAATAACAGCTGTCATCAAGCTGCCTTCCAATGAAAAAAGTGTAAAAAAAAAAAAAAAAGAAAAAGAAAAAGAAAAAGATGGCTCATCTTCTTGACAGGATGTGTGCCCAGTAGACCTTGTCCAGAGTTTCGGGGGTATCATTTACTGCTAATATCATAGTCACAGTTTGACACCGATATTGCTCCTGGCAACCACGAAGGAATGAAGTCGTTTCTGAAGTTTCGTGGGAAGTGAACTTGTTTTCATCACCTCATTCAAAGCCACTCCCTCCTGATGTTTTGCTGCTTGGTGATAATTTGCCCACTGTATGGAAAACCAATGGTTTAGCATGTCTTGGTGCTTTGCTTTAGGTTGTGATTATAATGGGATGCTGCTGCTGCTGCTGCTGCTGCTGCTCCAGGCACTTTCCACTGTTTTGCCCTTTGATACAGGTGTGTGTAGGTGAGCCTGCGTTCACTTACACTCAGTATACATGTGCTTTGACAAAACTGTCTCTTTACAACCTCACGCGACTGAGCTAAAACCAAAAGCTCCCATAGTATTACCACCATTGTGTCCTTTTCCATTGTGGGGCCACTTTGATGTCCCGTTGCTCTGAGCCTGTGTGGAGGAGAGAAGGGCAATGTGGACTTGTGGTGTATTTAATCACTGGAGCTGAGCCAACACACACACACACATATACACAAACACACACCTAGCCCACTCCTTCATCTGACCTGCCAATAGCAATAATATGTGTCCTTCACTTATCATTTTCTATCATCTATATTATTATGCCTCCCCCCCAGCACAACGCTAACACAGACTCATACATCCTGTGCACCCCCCCGCCACCTTCCCCTGCCCCGCCCCGCCCCGCCCCACCACCCAGCCCAGGAAACACTTCCCTCCCAACACACACACACACACACACACAAACATGAAACATCTCCCCGTGCAGCAGCAGACTGCAAAGCACTGCATTCCTCATGACTTTTTTTTTTTTTTTTCTAATAAATGTGATCCCAGAATCCGGGAGGGAGACCAGTGCTGTGCATTAAAATTCATGGAAAAAATGGCAATAAAATCTTTCTTTCTCTCTCTCTCTCTCTCTTCCTCTCTTTCTCTCCTTCCCTCTCCACTCTCCCCACTTGCTCCCCTCACCCTTCTCTCTTTTTCATTCCCTCACTTGTCTGTTCAACACACACACAGGAGCGCACAATCTGCACACCTACGCAGGCACATGCACAAGCCACACACACACACACACACACAAGCCACACACACACACACACACACATTTTTTTCATCACCGGTGTGCACTAACCCTCCTACTGGCTCGTCTTTCTCAGCATCCCCCCTGCTGTCCTTCATCCTTTATTCTCTTCCTCCTCCCTCCCTCCCCCTCTGCCTTTCCTCTCTCTGTCTGTTTCACACACACACACACACACACACACACACACACACACACACACACACACACATATATACTCTCACACAAACACACACACCCATCTATATTTTCCAACTCCACCTCTGGCAGGTTGTGATTTCCACTGTCAGAAATTGCTTTTTCAATATCTCTCTCTCTAATTATGAGCCCCGCTAAAGGGGTCGTGCCACCAGAATACCAATTTTTTCCACCATTTTTTCCCTCTTCTCCAGAATAATTCTCCTTTTCCATGTAACAACAATGCTCATGTTCAATATATAGCCGTGCAAGCGTTGCAGCATTATCACTATTGTGTTTCTGTGGGGTTGTGATGCCTTCTCGGGATTTAGATTTGTTTGGTCCTCTCATGTTTGGTCAGTTCCCTTTGGTTGTGATTAATTTTTGACATCTCGCAATGAACAGGATGATGCAGACGTCAGAGCAAACTATTTATTTCCACATCAACAAGAATGAAATGAGAGAATTGTAAGATTTTTGAATGCACTGACGGCTTGTGGGGAGAAAAGGGGAAACCGCTGAATCTTGATACAGCCACCACACAACTCCTTGCATTCTCATTAATCACTCCGTGTACCCAGGAAAGGGTTAACCTCACTGAGCAGTTGTAGCCCGTTTGATTGACGTGCGGAGCATTATGCTACCTATACCCTCCAATCAGTAAACGGTCAGCACGCCCCACGTGGGTGTTCTCAACACCCATTGGCTCATTTTACCAGTGTTTACTGTGCCGAGGCCGAGCCCCACGTGGAGATTTCATTCAATCAGTGAACAATTCCTCTGAACCTCTTCTTTCTGAAGAAAAATATGCACTTTTTATAAAAAAACAAAATAATAAAATTATTATTATTTTAATTGTGTGGATAGATTTTCAATTACGTGGCTATATGCGAATGAACCTAATTGCAATGCAACACTAACAAGAGAACCCAGCAATGGTTTCTTTGCAAATATCATCAGGCTATTTGAAGAGTAGCATTGTGTGAATGCTTGATGCTCGCATTTAACCAGCATTTATAACTTTATCCAATCTTTGAGGGGTAGATTGGATAAAATTATGGTTAACATCACAAACCCCTCATAAGGTTATTCATTCTGATAAAACAAACTGTGGGGGGAAAGCAGCAAACCATGTCTTTAGGTCCCCCCCACCCCAACCCTCCTCTCCCCTCCACCCCCGCCTTTAAGAAAGCTACTCATATGTTATGTCCCATTGAGGATCAGAGAAGGGGGGAGTGAGAGAAGTGAGGGACTGGGAGTGTTGTGTGAAAAGAGTGCAGGCCAACGAGCGAGACAAAAGAGGCTGCGGCTGCATTGAATGTGCTGGTGGTGTGTCCGTCTCCGAAGCCACAAGCAAACCACATCCCCCCCCCACCCCTCTCCCCTCAACCCCTCCACCTCTCTGGTCTTTATGCTACGGACGGTGAAAATATACCGGAGAGGGAAACCAATTGCGATATCGTAATTGCTGGAAGCGCCAAGTTGAGGACTTGGACGAAGAGCTGTCTTGGACCGCCGGGTGTTTCTCCTCTCCTCTCCCCGTCCTTACTACACGTCGAGTGCGGTGCGGTGCGGGGTTGGAGATATAACCCAGAACAAAGGAGTCTTGAAGCAAGGAATGAGCGAGCCGAGACTAGCTTTGCCATTACCTCTGAAACCAGGCCAAATGCCTCTCTGAGACCAACAATAGTACATCGGCTGCTCGTATTTCTCGACGAAGCTTTCCGCCCCAAAAGGGAGAAAGAAGAAGGACAAAAAACGCACACAGAGACACAAGTCGGAGGCTACAATGTTTCCTCAAAACCGACCACCGGTAAGTAGGCTACGCGACAATGTAATAGTCCACACGCGATTAATGAGGTTAATGTCTTAAAACCGGAACCTCCATGAAATACAATGAATGTAATAACCGCCAGACTGTTTTTAAACCTTTAATGAGCCTCTGTAGGAAAGTGCAAGCCGGAATTGTTTGTCTTTGTCCTTATTGTGTATTTCCTGGGATTCCTCTGTAGGGGGGAATATGATACTCTTCAGGCTGTTAAATATATCGCATCACATCTTGTTTGTCTTTATATTAACGCCTGGTGTGATATTTGTCTCATGAAGGTCAGGCTGGCAGATAGTCGTCCACAGCAGTGAGTTGGGGTTTAGTGAGGCAAAGCCCCCCCCCCCTCCTCCTCGTCCTCCTCCTCCTCTCTGCCCCCCCTCCCCCCCTCTCCTCTCAAACAATGTCCAACTTTACTGAGTGTCTTTGTGTGTGAATCCCATGTCCTTGGTGGCCACAACCATCAGCTCAGAAACATGGAGCCTCCTTCTATCTCCATACTATTGTGGAGTTGACCCAGATGATGAAGTGTGTGTTTGTTTGTCCCTTCCTCACGGGCTGGGAGGAGGAGGAGGAGGAGGAGGAGGAAGAGGAGGAGGGGGGGGGGGAAGTGAGTCAGCTTGGCTTGTTGACACCTTCTCTCAATGGTCTGCCCTTCTCAAGTGCCACTCATTGTTTAAAAAAAAAATCTGCCCTTGCTTTTTTAAAAAAATTTCTTTTCAATCATATCAAGGGTGATTCATGCTTCTGCTTTACTGATTTGGTAGATTTAAACCCCTTGTTCAGGGAGCTAACCACTATTACCAGAAGTCCTCTATAACGGCTACTTTCGTGGTTGTAAAAAATGGAAAGAGAAATTGGCACGCTGTCTGTGTGTTGAGATGGATCTCTGTGAGGGTTAGGAGCGAAATTCATGCTGCATGGCTTTAATTTGTTTTAGTCGAGTTAGGTGGAGAGCTTTTGAGCAGACTGAAATACATAAACACTGGTCCTCCAGCTGTGTGAAGTATCAATTAAGACCTGCTCATTTGCCTAACCCTCATCTACATCCCTCAGCCATGCCACCCTGCAACCCACCCCTGACAGTGTTTTGACATTCATGTCCCATGCATTGAAACCAGATTAAGCACACTGTGAAGTATAACTTCATGTGAATGTGTGTGTATGCCACTTGAATTAATTCTTCCAACAAATTCATTCATGCAGTTGAAGACCCAGAGAGAGACATTGGTTTATTTTTTTTGTAGCTTTTGTGTGTTGGCGGTAATGCTTCATTTACATTACCATGATGCATTGTGACCCGTATTTCAGCCCGTGCTGTCTTTTTGAGTGATCCCGTGAGTCTCCCATGCCTAAACATACAGCTCATACACAAACATCACACATACACACACCAGCAGCTGTGTATGTAGTATAGCTGACTGCAGGAAGGCAGGGCAGGAGGCAGACTGTGGGTCTGTGGTTTGCACTGTAAACCCAATCCCTCTCATCCAGCCTCTCCTCACTGTGTTCTTGTGAGAGCTCCAAACCACATCTTAATGTATGGGCAGGCATCCCAGGGTGAGAGGAGCAGACTGCGGCGGGGCTGGGTGGAATGTTTAGACCAGCGGCCCTGTTTCTTTTCAACCCTCCGCACATCTCAACAGCACCACGTGAGGCACCCGTCCTCAGAAAGTCTCTGGTCATCAGTAACTCTTGTTTGCACCTCAGAGTGAAGGGCCACTCAACCCAGCAAACGGCTTAATCTCCAAAGCGCTGGGCTGGCAGTAACCTGTCACCACTGGATACTGGTCTGCTGTGAAGGATGTGACCCATATATATAAATATATATGTATGTGAAATTCATATTTTTATCCAATGATGATTGATACATTCAATTCACATTCAGGTGCATTCTGAATAAGAGACTTAGTAGCTGGTAACTGCCAGGTGACATATAATATAACCTGCGTGTTTATAGCTTCTTATAGCAGATCTTTCATGATTTTTCATGTAAAGTTTTAACTCGGTATTCACCTGCTGCTGGACTGTTTTAACCTTGAAGAGTCCACACATACAAGAAATGACCTTCAACACATATTGTGTACATAAAGGTAACTTCAATTACACATCTTGCACACCTTATAAATGTACTGACTAAATACAGTTGAACACCTAACTTCTCCTCACCAGAGATAAAAAAAAAAATCTAATCATATGCACAGATGTAATGACACTGTGGTGTCCAAATTACATAAACATGACATAGAGAGATTCTGGAAAAGGCTTCAGGCCCTTGCATGCGTTCAGATAATTTAGGGATTCAGCCTGACACCAAATACAGTAGACGAGCTGAGAGGAGTATAGGACATGGCAGCCATGGCTGGCTGTCTTAGATCCTTAGTGTTCTTTTAAATCTGCCACTGTGACAGAAACATACAAGCTATACTGTAGACGCAGAAAGGAGTGGCTACGCCGGAGAAAGGGAAACATCAAAGTAGAATATAAAATTGTATTCAAATCAGAAGTGAACAGAAGGTTTGTAATATCTATGTTAACTTAATATATAATTCAGCCATGTCAAAATACAACAGAGCTGAGAGAATAAATATATTTATAAAGAGAAAATTGTGGCATTATTAGCAGGTTAGCTTCACCCCACAATGAAGAACACTAAATGTCCCATATGTATCTTTGCTTTGGGATAAAGGGGAGTTTGGAATATATTTCCATTGCCACAATAGGCCTCATCTGTAGAAGATAATAGAATTATTATAAGTGATCACAGACATCCAAATTCAAAGGTCACAATAAGATCGGTCATAATATTTCCAACAGCCCTCTACCTCCATTTTTTCCCCCCTGAACAATGCCCTGAGATGGGGGAGGGGTTTATTGTGAGTGATCAGTTATTCAGTGTTCTCCTTACTCACCCTCTACAGACAAATATTCACAAAAACTGCTCTTAAAATAACTTTTTTGACCTTGGTTATTTGTTTGTAGTTTTGGCCATCATGATAAATGTTGCAAATGATAACATTTTCTTATCAATTGGAGCAAACAGTGATCAGACAGGTTTTTAACAAGTTCTCATGTTTGTCATATTATCTTAATCGCTGATTTGGTCACTACCGAAACTGTCCTGTGTAAAACATTCATTGTTCCTGGTTCAACTTAGTATGAGGAACTGCATTTGGTGCAGTTGTAGGCGCACACTCTTAGCATAGTAGACTATTCATAACAGACCGTTTGGGTGTGTTTAACTGCTTTATCTAATCCAACTTATTTGGAAGGGGAGATGAAGTCAAACTGGATTTGTTTATGACCTATTGCCTGAATGTTAGTGGACTATCCTAAAAAGCTCATGTTGTCCAGCACAGTTGCCATGGACATATAAACTCTACAAATTAAAACAATTCCAAAAATTCCAGAGACATTTTCTTGATAATGTCTTCAAATTAATCCTTTGGCGCAACACACCACACCACAGACTCCACTACTTCAACCCTTTTCTTACTTTCATTAAGGGATAGCATCACCTAAGCTGAGTAATTAAAATATCTATGTCACATGTGCCAACTGGAAACCAAACATAGCATCAGTGGCATATTTCAAAATGAATGTTTATTATCCAACAAATGACAGCCAGTGTTTCCTAACGTGATGTTGCGATGTCGTACATGCTGTTAACTGCTGCAAATATGGTGATGCTAGCAGTATTTGGTGACATTACGTCAAACCAAAAGCCAGTGCTAAAAATAACGAGCACACTTATTCCCTTGACCTTGCAGTGCTTGCAGTTTTTGCCATTTCCACCAAGTGGTATTATGCAGTTTTTGTTTGCATTAAGAATGGAAAGCACCAAAAACAAATCCTGGATAAGGTCACTATGAGATGTCACATGAGGATCACACATACCTTCAATATGCATCCATTTTGGATGTTTTTTTTTTTTAACGATCCAATCTTCTCATCAGAAATGCTACTTTGCTAATGATTTGGAGGTTCTGTAACAAAATCAGGAAGCATATTTTTCTGTGAAAGGGAGGCCAAATCTTTATGTACCTTTTCCACCCATTGACAGACGTGGCCTTTTGAAAGTAATACCTGATTGTTAGGAGGTTAGTTAGGATAAACTGTTCTAGGAAGAGTACTTTGAATGAGTGACTCCTCTCCATCATCAGAACTAGCACAAAGCTAGCCTAACTTCCTTAGTCCCAGCATGCTTTTAGCTCTTTAACACCACTGTTGTCCAGCGGTGAGAGTGTGGCTATCGATCAGCAGTTTGTCTGCTTTGCTCAGCCAGCAATTAGATAGATAGAGAGAGAGAGAGAGAAAAGGCGGAGGAAAATTTTCTTTGTCATTTCTCAGCTCTTGCATACATTGAAATAAAATTTGTCCTCTGCATTTGACCCATCCTATACATTAGGAGCAGTGGGCAGCTGCAGTGCAGCACCAGGGGACCAACTCCAGCTCTTTTTGCCAGTGGTCAGGGGTACTGACAAGAGTATTAACCCTAACATACATGTATTTTATGGTGGGAGGAAACCAAAAACCCATGAAAAAATGGGGAGAAACTCCACACAGAAAGGACCTAGGACGGCCGGAGTTGGAACCCAGGACCTTCTTGCTGTGAGGCAGCAGCACTAACCACTGAGCCAAGGGATCTCTGGTTTACACAAGCTGTTGTGGAGGTGCGTCTCGGTGGAAGGAACAAACGAGCAGAGGGGGTTACCTAATAAAAGAAGGCACCTCCAGCAATTAAGCCAGCTGACAGGCAAACTGTGGCGCTTCGCTAATGTGGGCTGACAGCAGGGAAATTTGAATAACGAGGCTTGCGGGAGGAAGGAGAGAGGAATGAGGAGGTGGAGGGGGTTGGAGGTGGGTGGGGGAGAAAACTGAGAAAGAAAGATGTGTGGTACTAATGAAACAGGTGCCTGGCAGCCCCTCTCCTTTAAGTGCAGGAATCATTGAGAGATTACCAGCACGTTTCTCCAGCACAGAGCCGAGCAGATAGCAGCTACATGTAAGGTGGGGGACGGAGGTGGGGGCTATAGACCTGTGTCTTTTCTGCAAGCCGCTTTAACAATGCAAATCACTGCTGAATGTTGACAGTCATGTTGGAATAATTTGAAAGGAGGCTTAAACTTTTAAACGCATTTGAGAAAGGACAGTGTATTGACATGTTTCATGACTCTTGGAAATGCATGTGTGTGTGTGTGTGTGGGTGGGTGGGTGGATACACAGAAACACACATTCACAAAAGCTATTCTGGTTCAGACCTACTGTCACTGCGTCCTTGGTGGTAGTCTGATGACAGAGGGAGAGGGAGAGAGCGTGGTGGGTGTTTACTCTGATCGACTCTGTGGGTAAGCAGTGTAATTAGTGGCCTGACTAATGGGCCGAGCTATATGAAGGGAGGCAGCCGCACAGGATCTTCCCAGCTGAAGGAGACAGACAGAGATCAAGCTCTGATTAAACAAATAAAAAAAAAAACAAATCTACATATGAGGCTTTGGAGAAGGCTTCGGCATAAAGTCGTTATTTATTTTTGTGAGCAGACAAAATTTTATGTTGGATTTAAATCTGTTTTGCCACCAGTGTAATTTTGGTATAAGCTACACTCCTCAGTCAAAGCTGGACACAATCAGCGTCCAGGATTTGTAATGAGAAACACAAAAAAAGGAAGAACAGAAACAGTAGAGTGGCAACCGCACATGTCAAAGAAGCAAAAGCTGTGTGTATAGACAATCTTGGAAGAATTGTCTCTCTTTTTTTCTTTTTTTTCCCCCTCTGATGCCAGATGTGAAAAGCGCATGTGAAAATTGCAAGGAGAATGTGAGAGGTCATCCAAGAGAAAACAGTTTCTCTCCTCATCCCCTGCAGCCTTTTGAAGAAAGCGCTGTTCTTTTGAGTGAACCTTTTATATTCCTATGGTCACACAACCACATCATAACAGCGATGGCCCCATTTCAGCTCCATTAGCAAATTATGTATCACTTGTGGGTCAGTGTGGGTAGCGAGGATTGAGACACACATCTTGCGGATTCCCATCGATATTGACGTGGGAGCTACAGTCATGTGTGAATACAATAAAGTGCATGTGTGCTTGTAAATACTTGTGGAGAACTGCATCGTGTGCACATACGCTTAGCGTTTTGTAGCGGGCATGTGTGGGCGTGTTGTCCCGTCTGTGTGTGTTGGTGTGTATATGTGTGCACATGCTTCTTTTTTTTTTTTTTTGAGAGTGGGGGTTAGAGCAAGGATGTGAGATCATAGTGGTTTATTGCTTGCGGTGTAATTAGAGGTAACTCAAATGAAAACAGCGATGGTTTCATTCAGAGAATACCACACTGTTAACGGTCGCCTCACGTCAGAAATTTGATGTTTTTTTGTTTTATTTTTCATGTTTTTTTTTTTTTTCACTTTTTGTTTGTCTCTGTGCATGTTTGAACGTGTCTTTGCATTCATGGATTATCTTGCATGTGACCTTGGAAATGATGTGTGTGTGCAGAACATATAACCTGATCTGTTTTGTTGCAGGACCCGCTAGCACAGTGCTGTGGTTGGTGTTCAGCTGTTTCTCACCAGTTAGCATGTTTAAAACAGCCTTATTGGATTGTTTCCATTATCCAATCCCACAGAAGGGATGTGGGGTCTGATTTTAAATCATTTCTATCCCCATAGATGACTCATTCTCTTGCGCTAGCTCTCTCATCCACTCATCAGGTCCTCATTTAATCATTGCAATTGACTTAGGCCTTCCTGGGCTAAGAGCAAGATTAGCGTGAATGCGTGTGCGTGCGTGCCTGTACATCTGATGCGACGGGGTCATATCGAAGGTTTTCCTCTTTGTGCTTGTGCAATAGGTGGCCTTAAACCCTTGTATTTAGCCTATAGCTTTCTCAGCTGCCTTTCTGGAACGGAACAGATCACAGTGGCGCTGCTAACCACCATGGGCTGTAAACACCTCTCCACTGATTTATCTAAACAGTTGAGTAATCAGATGATCTCTAATCATATCAGAGAAAAAAGCTTTCCTCCTTCATGCCGTCCCACCTCATGCAATCCCTCCTCAGTATTACAGAACATGACTTTACGATTGTGCGAGCCACAGAAAGATCTAGCCTGTAATTGTGTAACAGTGATTTCAGTCTATGTAAGCTTTGTTCAAGGGCAGACGGCATGTCTCTTGTTTGCTTTTGAGCCAGGACACGGTGGAGAGGGAGGGAATAACTGACTGTGGGATTATCAGGTGAGGCTCCCAGCCTAGATCCATTCCCAGAGGTCACCAGGTCCACTTGATGACCTGACCTCTCACTTTTAAAGCCTGTTCAGCTGTTTTCCTAATCAGGACTTGGAGCAGACTAATAGCAGCACTTGACGGGAGAGAAGTTAGGAAAGAGATTATGTATGCTGGGGTAGGATCCATGCTTTGCCTGTGTTTCAGAGACAGCATCTGTCACGGTTGTCCAGTCTAGTCTGGTGTGAATCATCATGACAACAATCCTAACCAGCAGACAGGAGTTGTGCGTAAGGTCCTGAGTGGCTGAGCCAGCAGAGACACAGCGGTTTCCTCCATCTGAAAAAATATATTCCCCATCTTCTCTTAGACATCAAGAACTCTCTCTATCCTCATCCATGCCTCCATTTTTCAGGAAGACACTGCCTCTCCTCTCACCTGTGCTCTGGAGACATTATGAAGAAAAAAAGAAAACCCAGAAAATTGTTCAAAAGAAGAAGGGGGAGGAGGGGGGGGGGTGATTAAAAATGAGAGTGAGGAGAGAGAAGAAAGATAGTCCACTCTTTCTTCCTCCTTCCATCCTCACATAAAATGGCCTTGGTGCTCTTTTTTTCCCCACCGTGAAGAGTAATTGCTCTGTGTGTGTGTGTGTGTGTGTGTGTTGTGTGAAAGAGGAGGGAGAGTGAGTGTGTGTGTGTGTGTGTGTGTGTGTGTGTGTGTGTGTGTGTGTGTGTTTAATCATGGGTTTTGTGTAAGAAAAGGGGAGTGTGTACGTGTGAGCAAGACTGACAAAATGTGTATGTGTATCTTTGTGAGGGTGAGTGTGTGCAGTAGTGGGTTTGTGCATGTAGAAAAAAAAAAGAGGAGTGTGTGTGTGTGTGTGTGTCTGTGCTCTAGGAGGGGGATCTGGCCGACAGATTGAGAGCAGCTTGTTAGAAAGAGGAACAATGAGGCCACAGCCCCTCTCCTATCTTCTTTTTTTCCCTTGCCTGGCTTTCCAGTGTTCCCTTTCTCTCTTTCCTTTTCCTCTTCTCTCTTGTTTCCATGTCCTTTTTGGAACAGACTCTTTGTTTCCTCCTCTTTTCTGTATTTCCAGTCTCACCAATCTTATCTGTCCATTTTTGTTCTTTCCATCCGTCTGCTTTCTTTTCCTTCCACTCTCCTCCTTTTTTCAACTGCTCTCAATCTCTCTCTCTCTCTCTCTCCTCTCACACCATCAGTCCCCCATCCTTCCTCTCTTCTGGTAATCTTTCACCTGCTGAAACACAATCCTGGCTTTCTTTCTCCCCCCTCTTCCATATATCACATCACATCTACACACACTTGGAAATACATGTACATTGGTGCTGGCACACTCTACTCTCGTCATGCCAACATGCAATTGCTTGTAACGTCTTTCATGAACTCCCTGGCATTCTTTTTGGCATTGGGGTTGAGTGATGTTGTGATTAGGTTGTTAATTAAACATCATTAATGTGTGACAGGCATCACTGATGTGTAGGACATCAAGATGTGAGATGTGTGTTGTTTTTTAAACTAAATGAATCATTACTGCTGTCATTCATGTCTACCCACATGTGTATTCCTACTGTTATTGAACATGGCTTGTAGGCTGTTTTGTGTATAGTGTTATTATGTATGATTTCCTTTGTTCAACATAAATTCAGAAAATCCTATACCCTTTATACATTTTTAGAATTAAGCCAGGTAGCATTAAAAGCAGATACAGCTCCAATTAATTAATATTGTCACATTTTTAAAAACCTATTCTGTTAGACCTACCCAGATTCTTTGGATATAAGCTCTATAATAGTTGACATGGGAAGTAATTACTTGACTCAAGCATAAAAGGGACCAAAGTCATAAGACTAGGTGGGAAATTTAAGAATTTAAGAAATACTACAGTGAAATCTTCATCCCATCGTGCTTGGTACCCACGCTTTCACCATCAAGTCTGGTCATCCTCATGTTAGTTTTCGGTAAATTACAAAAAGGCTCAGTTACATTTACTGGTTTGGCAAATAAGACTTGCTTAGTTGATTCGTCTTATATACTTTTTTAGGCTGCTGACACAAATAAATTTTTTTCCCTGAGATGACAATGTAAGACATTTATAGGGATGTACTAGACAAACGTTTGCTATCCCAGTTCTGTCCTTGTTGCTGAACATGAGGTTTGTCCTCTGAACATACCTGTTAGGAGGAATATTTAGAAAAATACAGACCCATTTCATGTCTCATCTTTATTCCATGTTGCACACATGAGTACATTATAATAATTCCTCGGGGGGCCGGCATGGCTTTCAGATGAAGGCTCGCAAAGCAACATGACCACACTTACAGGACCTGAGCAAAGAGAAAAACGAGCAGCCTTTCTAGGGAAGAATATTGCTGCTGGGTAAAATACTAAAGTGCACTGGTTGGCAAGTTGTAACTGAGATCTGCTGGAATGTAAGAAAAGTTCAACTGGATGGTATCAATATCCTCTGACACATATTGTGAAGATGTTTCAATTTTGTAGAAATGCAACAGTATTTGTTTTAAAACAGGCTTATCCGGTTATAAAAAATGTTAGCATACGTCCTATTATTGGATGTACCTGCTACATTCTTTTAGCCAATTGCAATTTTTATGTTATATTCATGTAAAATTCTGACCTTTTTAACTCTTTCTTTACATGTCCATTAAAGGCTAAAAATAGAGCAAACCATGTTTATTAAGAGACTTTGGCCTGTAATACAGAAATAACAAAGGTTTATCAAAACTAGTCATTGCTTTCCTACATGAAATTATATGACTATCACTTAACCTCACTGTCATACTTGACCATCGTGAAGCTTGTGAACCGGCTGTCCCTGTTGGCTTCTGCACTCTGTTATTTTGACACAGAGCCAAATAGACAGACAGACGGACAGCCCCCACTACCCTCCTAGTCCAGCTCTCAGCCCCCTTTTGTCTGCCTGTCCTGCAGCATTACCCCTATGGTTGTAGTCTCCTAATTGCTCTGGACCCTGCAGAGAAGGGAGACTAAGCGCAGGGGTTGGGAGGGGTCTTCAGCCATGATGGGGTCTTCTCCCCTCCCTCTTTTCCTCCCTCCCACTGCTCTTATTTCTTTCTTTTATTTCTTTCTTCTACTCAGACTTGCAATTAAACAATGTGTGCTCATTTGGCAAAGAATCTGTTGTATTCTCCGCACCCCTGTCCAAGTCTTAGTGACCTATTCACATCTGGCTCTGCTGGCGATGACGGTGTCTTTGCAATACGCAGCAGCCCCTCACACACACACAGGCATGCTGGCATGCACATACACACACACACACACACACACACACACACAGGGCACTCATGTAGTATTGTAAGAAGACACAACTCCTTACAGTTTGGATTAAGGGACTGACTGTATGTGTGAGGCTGTTCTTTTACCACATGAAATCAGTCGTATTACACAATTACTTAGCCTTTTATTATTGACATTTTGAAATCGGACGCAAAGAATAATTTCATTTAACAACTATGCTGTACTTGTAAATATCCTAACTCTAACCCGTCTTTTCCTCTCTTCTCAGGCACCTCTGCAGCCGCCCCCGGGGTCCTCCGCCTCAGTGGTGGCAGCCGCAGCAGCAGCAGCGGCAGCATCAGGGGCACCCCAGTCACTGAAACTAACCTACCCAGAGACTCTCGACCGAATCAAGGAGGAGTTTCAGTTCCTCCAGACCCAGTACCACAGGTGGGTGTGTGGGACTTTTTAACATTGTGTGTGTGTTTGTTAGTGTGACTGGGCCTTTAGACCAAAAACAGCACTGTATATAAGAAATGCTAGGGAGGCCGAATTCATGTGGGTATGTTGCTTCAGATACGACCCAAGAAAGGCCGGTTTGAGTAATAGATCCATGAATTGGAAGGCTTATCGGACACCAAAATATTTCAGTTTTTATGATACCACGAGACAGGACTTTACAACTCTGGAAAGTTATCACGGCAATAATCATTTTATGCTCTGTCTGGACGACTGACAAGTAAACAGTAGAATTACCCATTTCATGTTACAAAGTAATGTACCAGGAATGTGCACTTGCATGAATTTGATTGACTATTGCAGTGTGTTGCCAGATGTTTTTGCATTGCGTTGTAGCACAAGTTGAGCCTGAACTTTTTTGCCAGATGACATATCGTTTTCCTTGTCCTCTCTTCTTCTGTATGCATACATTAGCACAGGTATAAGTATGCAGGCTTCTCTTTTTGCATGACTCTGTATGTGTGTGTGTGTGTGCTTGGTGTGCAGGAATGTGTCCAGAATGCCTTTTGAATGTGGGATTTAGGCTGGCTGTGGAGTCCCAGCCTTCTCTCTCTCTGTCTCTCTCTCTCTCCTCTCTCTCCTCTCTCTCTCTGTTCTCTTGGCACACCTTCACAGGGTCCCCACCTCCTCACTCTTCTCTTCTCATCCTGCTTTGATTTAGCCGGCCAGAATCTCCCCTCCCTCTCTTTCTGTCCCACTTCAAACTTCTTTTGCAAGGCCCCCCCCCCCCCCCTTGTCCACAGCCCCTCTAACCCCTGTGGCTACTGCTGCTTCCCTTGTACACACAAATGCCTGTGAGTGAGTGTGTGTGTGTGTCCATTCTGCTCACCACAAGCTTAAAACTAACAGTCCAAACAACAGTGGGACTGGGATGGCAGAATCCACACATACAGGTACTTTAGGATGAAATGATAAGATATATTATCAGATTTATCTCAATAATGATCAATGTAACAATTATTTTATAATACATCTAAGTGTATATTTTATAGCTCACTTTTGATATGTTTGTCCTGTTGAATAATAGTATGACCAGTTAATGATACTGGGTTGTTGGCTGACTGGTTGGTTGAACTTCTGGTGTCACCAGTTGTTGTAGCTATTGTCACTTTATTTATTAAAAGTACGTATATAGGTTCATTTAGGGTGGTGAGAGAGTCATAATTTGATGACAATGGCAGTGTGCTAGCATTTTTTTATTTATTAATTTTTTGCACAGTATTTTTACCCAGCACCTGGAAAAAAAAATGTATGGATGTGCATTTGCCTCCTGATAATTATTGTCCTGTCCTACTACATGAACCTCTGCCAGATTAGATCAAACTCTTTTTTCCAGTGCCAACACTGGAGGCTTTTCTTAGTATCTGTTTGGTCAACTGGATGTACTATTAATTTAGTCTCGATGTGGAAGAATGTCTTAAAAAAGCATGTGTGCTCAACCAAGTGCAACCTTAAGGTTATCACCCTGTAACCATTTCTGAAAAAGGCTTTAAAAAAAGCCCCTGTGAACCACCTTTTTGAGTAACACTGACCCAAACAAATCAAGCCATGCAGTGAACATGAGTCACCCCCGGATCTGTTGGTTGAAACAGTGTGATCAGCTCCTCTGGCAGCATTTCAGCGTTACACCTCGTGTTACAAAACACCTGGAGCATCGCCCTCTTTCCAAGCACTGGTACTGAGAACCAGCTTGCAGGATAAACAATAAATGAATGATGAGATTAAGAATACGATTGTGAGCAAGAGCGAGCTTGTGATTCCATCTGCATCTCGCAGTTTTGAGTCCACAGTGTACTGTTTTCGCAGACCTGCTTCGGGTTTCCAGGAAAGATTGTTTAAACCTCCTACAGGCTTCTCCAACAGCCCAGAGGCATAAAAACACAGCAGATTAATACACTGTGTATGACTACAGCTGAAAACTAATACTGTAACCATAGCCCATGAAAATAGCAACAAATTGCGCTATCAGACCACTCTTCACAGATCTGTCGGATGTATGTTTAATCTGGCAGGTGGGTATGAACCTGTTAATTGGAATGAGTGGTTTGGCTTGCTGATAATTGGCATACAAACAGCAGCGTACCTGAGCTGCTACTCATGTTGTTTTACAGACATGGCAAGGCAAAGCAAGGCATGGCAAGGCATGGCAAGGCAAGTCTATTTGTATAGCACATTTCAACAAGGCAATTCAAAGTGCTTTACATAAAACATAAAAGGCATCAAGACATAATGTAAAAGCAACACTAGGTAATATACAAAGACATTTAAATACAATTTTAAAAAGTGTTAAATTGGAAATAAAAATAAGCTAAAATAGAATAAGACAGAAAAAACAGAGTAAAAGTGCAGTTTAAGATATTAATCAGAAATTGCAACACCAATGTCATAATGTTACATGTTCTTTGCATATATTTGCCATAAGGTGGTATTAATATTGGACACATTTTCTCAGTAACATAATTTGAAATTAATTTCAGATGGTGGCCATGATGTTTAATTTAACTTGCAGCTCAAAGATGGATGAAAATGATGCTAACACTTAATTAAGCATTAACCTAAGGCTTTTTCTCTGTGTGTGTGTGTGTGTGTGTGTGTGTGTGTGTGTGTTAGTGGCAATCACCAAGACACCCAGTCATGCATGTCAGCCTCTCTTGAGCCATATGCTACTTTCAAGTCATAAAACCACCATTATGTAGTAAAAGTAGCATTGAAAGCAGCACCAAAAAAAACCCCCCACTTGATTCTTCGCATAATGTTGGAAGTCTTACAGGCTGTTATATGCCAGTTTGCTAACCAAACGTAACCCTCACAAAAGTCAGTTTGGCAGCAGTTTTGGATCGGAGCAGACAGGCAGCAGTCAGCAGGATTATCAGTGTCCTTGTTTAGGCCATCAGCAGCCAGGTCGGGCCACAGATCCGCATCTGATTGCAGGTTACACCTCATGTAATCAAGCTCACTTGTACACTATTCACACTGCAGGGAAAACACGACCTGTACGCCCACAGAGATACACACACACACACACATACACACACAAACACACTGACCCATTCAGACAGACTCTCCATCTGATGCATGTGCTCAACTCACACTTACACATATGTGCAGGCTTCCCCAATTATCTTCACACACAACTAGATGTTGTCTAGAAATAGCAGGGCTTAGTTGTGTATTTTGGCTGCAGAGAAGGTGGCTGGATTCTGATAGATGTTGGATTAGACGGCAGGAAAGAGACGGAGGGAAGGGATTAGTGCTGATGAGCTGCAACTGTGTGTGTGTGTGCGTGTGTGTGTGTATGGGTGGAGGTATGGATGTGTGGGCGGGAGGGGATGTTTCTAAGTGTGTGTGTCGCTTGTCGGTTTTAGTGGCATGTGTGTGGGTGGTATGGAGGGATGAGAAAGATTACTAGGAAACTAAAGAAAGGGAAGGGTTAATTAATTAAAGGGTCATTGGTGGGTCAGCTGCTCTGATTTTCGCTGTGTTTGTGCACGTGTGAGCGTTTTTGTCGCCTCTTTTTCGGTATAAATACGAACCTTGTCAGCACCCGTAGTCATCACGGGGACCAAAGCCTGGTCCTAATGAGGCAAAATGTGGTTTCTGAGGTCCTGGTTAAGGTGAATGTTAAGGTGTGGATTGAGGTTAGGTTAAGGTTGGGGTTAGGCATGAATTGCTTATGGGAAAGTTTGGTTTAGGCTGCCCAAATTGAATAGAAGTAGATGTAATGTCCTAACAAGGATAGCTGCGCAAACGTGTGTGTGTGTGTGTGTTTGTGTGTGTGTGTGTTAACTATCTAAACAGGCTGTAATCAGCAGACTGAGGGGAGACAGGAGGAGCTGCTGACACAGAGCTCTCATTACCGTAATTCCCTCTCTACACACACACACACACACACACACAAACACACACACACACACACACAGGTTGTTCTTAGTGAATGCAGACCTGCTTGCAATATTACTGATATGTGTGTGTGTGTGTGGTCTGTAGAGTAAGATAGGCTCTCCAGTAGCCACTAACATGCTGCCACTCATCCTTGAGAGCCCCTCCACTCATCTCTGCCCAAATACTACACAGCAATAGTAACTAATGACACACACACACACACATATGTTGAGTGAGAGAGTGAGTGTGTGTAACATTATGTCATCTTTAAAATATTTGGCTGTCATATCAAATATTAAGGATTGCAGCGGTAATGAGCAGAAAGAGAGAGACTGGTGATATCGGCCAGTAGCCCCATTTATATAAAACTGTAGGTCATCACTGTTAACGATAGAGTCAATTAATTGAGTAGTTGATAGATATAAAATAGATTGACAATTTTTATTTTTTTTTTTATGTGGCACCCCTCCCACTGTCTCGGAGGCTGCCTTCCTGGTATTGGCTGACAGTGGAGTGTGATCAGTGTAATACGGTTGACCTGGGCCTGCCAAGCTATAAAACCTGATCCATGTGGTCACTCTTCTCTCCCCTTCTCCTGCTGACCTGCTCCACATCACAACACTACATCATCTTCTTTTGGTTTTGCACTAAACATCTTGTTTTGTTCGCTTTAGTTTTAATAAATAATATTAGTATACTGTTGCATGGATTCCTCCTTGTCAAATTCCTGAACCTTTTTTGTGACAAATTGATTTTTTGGGGGGGTTTTTTTGGTTGTTTTTATCATTCAAAAGTGTCAAACATTGGCTGGTTGTAGATTCTCAGCTGTGAGGATTTGCTGATTTTCTCTGTTTATTATTGTAAATTGAACATCATTGAGTTTTGGTTGGACGACAATATAAGCAATAATCATAGCCCTAGTTCAGAGTCCGTAGTCTGCAGCTATTGATCCACATATGACTTCTTAACCATAAAGTTTCACAAATATACAAGTATGAAATACATTTACAGTTTAATTCACTCCACAAGCTCACACTTTATCTCTTCGCTAACTTGTTGTGCCACAAATCAAAACCTCTTGACTTTTTACTACATTGTACATAGTAAAGAACTTCAAGGTCAAGAGGTTGTTTATATGTAGCACAACAAGCTAGCGAAGATCTGTAAACAGAAAACACAAAATACTGTTGTTGACTCTTGTCAACAATACTTGAGATTTGTTGACATATTGTTGGGATATCGATCAGTGACGGCGGCACCGTGCATTATGGCGGCGCCAAACTTGGTCGCTAAATAAGTAATAAACAAGAAATAAGTCAATATTTTTCTCTGTTCTAGCAGAGACACTGGAATTATAACATTTGTCTTTTTGTAATTCCAGTGTTGTGGTTTATGTCAATCTCCGCTTGGTGTAGTTTACTGTGTGGCATGCAGATTTGATCCGGGCTGGCCATACCAAAATTGGTGGTGTCTGTGTGTGTGGTAGTATGTGTGTGGCAGGGTGCGCCCCGGTGTCGGTGTGGACAGGGGGGGGGGGGGGGGGGGTTCGGCTTTTAAATCACAATGTTACTCCGGTAGAAGGCTCTGTGGTCGACGACTGTCCGCCATCATCCGTCGAGTGACCCGCACCGCGCCCAGATCTGGATGAGGTGGTGAAGCTGGTTAGAATGACGTGTATTGACACATTCAGATTAACTACCATCACGGGTTTAACCTGTAATGGTGTCAGACTGAATTGATTATATCTTTACACCAAATGTATCCAGATAGGCTGTGTGTATACAGATATAATTGGATAAAATAGTCAGTAATCCTCTGTTTAACTGCCTGTCTGTCACTCACTAAATGATAAAATTATATTTGCTTTAGGGAGGGTTGAGGGTTTGTGGTTTGTTTCTAGTTTTGTGTGCATTTATTTGTGGGTTGGTTTGTACGTTACAACCTCTCCTTGTGTGTGTGTGTGTGTGTGTGTGTGTGTGTGTGTGTGTGAAACATTTATGAAAGAGCAGCCCTTACAGTGAGTCTGGCAGCAGAGAGACGGCTGGCCTGCTATTGTGCGACAAGATCCCAGCTTTGTTTTGTGTGTGTGAGCGCGCATAGATGTGTGCGTGTTTGCTCTCGTACACGCCCTTGAGAGATGATGACAGAGTACACAGGCGAGTTGGGTGGGTCCCTGGTGTGTATGTTTGTGTGTGTGAGAGTGTGTGTTTGAAGAGAGAGAGAGAGACGGTGAGAGAAGCTAAAGGTTTTTTCCAGTGGAGCGGAGAGGAAAGGTTGATCAATAGTTAATGAGATGTAAAGCGAACAGTCACATACCTGGAGGCTGGGGGATAAATGGTCTTGACACTGTAAAGGCACGACACGGGTGCAGTCACTACATGTCTCCCATCAGTGTGTGTGTGTGTGTGTGTGTGTGTGTGTGTGTGTGTGTGTGTTCTTTACTGGCTGGTAGCTCTAGCTATATTTGTTTAGTACTTGTGTCAGTTATGATGCCTGTTTGCTGTATGACGGCCACTGGACTCTTCAGCCAGTTCAAGTTTTGAATTGATGGTGAAAACAGACTTAATAGCAGCGTGTCACAATCAATAGTTTAAACGATTATTAAATTGGCAAACATGTAGTCTACAGCAGTTTTGATAACTGAATCATTTAAGTTATACATTGAGCAATAATATTCTCTGGTTTCAGCTTCTTTTCTCTGTTTTACATCATTGTAAAATGAACATCTTTGGGTTTTGAACGGTTGGTCAGACAAAACAAGCATGAAGATGGGCTCTGGGATATAAATACCAAACAGCATTTCAATTGGTTAATCATGAAAATAATCATCTGATGATGGAAATAAGCATTGGTTGCAGCCCTAGCTATTGTTTGAAACTTTTAGACATCAGGGCTGATACAATATCCAGGTTTGGTACGATGCCAAACAATTCTGTTTTTCAGTACCTTACTTAGGGAAATACAAACATGTTTTTCTACATTTTTTTTTATTTATCTAAGAAAATAAGAACTTCTCAGATTCATTAGTGTTTGTTTTTTGTCTTAGTACAGACGTTGCCTTAATAATAATCTAAAAGCACCAAATCTTGACACACATGAATATGGAAGTCAGCATGACTGAGAATTCAAGGACAGCTTTCAGGACTTGACTTGCCACAGACACATTTCAGTCAGTCCTCGAAAACCTCTCATGCTCAGGATTGTAACTAACTATTATTTTTATTAACAATGAATCTGCCCTTTATTGTCTCTGAATATTTTCTCTATATTGATCTATAAAATGTCAGAAAATATTCACATTTTCCCCAAAACCCAAGTTCACATTTAGATTGCTCGTTTTGTCAAACCAACTGTCCAAAACTCAAAAATATTCAGTGAACCATCAAAAGGATAAAAAGAAATAAATAACTAAAATGATAAAAACATTATCAAAATTGTTTCTGATGAATTTTGTGTCGATCAGCTGATAACTCAAATAATATTAACGCTGAGGTTTGATACCCAGTCCAGTTATGGCAGGAAATGTTCTCACAATAAAATGTGCATTATAAGATAACAATGTTTTAACAGAGCGGTCATGTGCCGTTTCATAAAACCTTTATCTCCTTTACACTGTAGCGTATATGTGTTTATTAGCAGACACACAACCGGCTTGTGGAAAGAAGAGATTAAGATTTCCCTTTTAGTTGACCGTCTTTGTGGGATGCCTATTTGCCCAACGCTTGTAGAAAACGCACTTTAATTCGACTATCAAAAAATTATGTCGCTGATTATATTTCATCATCAAGAAAAAGGACGTAATATATTTATCAGCTGGCATAAACTCATTTAGAAATGCTTCCGTCCTTCTCACATTGAAAGAAAATCAGTGTTTACTTAAATTTTTATCTCTCTGAACACAGTTAAAAATACTCTCAAACAAAGCAATGGACAAGTCTTTTTTTTTTTTTTATAGAAAAGAAAAATATGAAAAATGTCTTTTGTTCCTTTAGCAAGATAATCAATGAGGGAATAGCGAATGTAAAAGTATTAAGAAAAACAAACAGTGGAAGGGAAGGAGTTGACATTTTTACAATACCCAGTAGCCAGTTTCAAACATGGAGACTAAAAAAGCAGTCGGCACATTTCTACAAAGTGCAGGATCTTAATTAGATGCTTCGCTGTCTGTAGGTTCTTGTTAGAGAGAGAGAGAGAGAGAGAGAGAGAGAGTGTGTGTGTGTTTGTGTGTGTGTGTTCATTCCTGTTTTATTTAGCAGGCTTGTGTGTATGTGTGGGTGTATGTGCTCGTGCATGTGTAGCTTGTTTCTTTGTGGCTACCTACATGCAAGGTTAGTGTGTACATGCACGCACACGCACACACACACACCTCTAAATGCTTCCATGCTCCGAGTGGTATGTTTGTGTGTTTGTGTGTGTGTGTGTGTGTGTGTGTGTGCGTTCACTAGCAGTGCAGCACTGACAGAGCTGTCTGAAGGCTGGCAGGCTGCAGATTTGTAGCGCATTCGGCTGATCATCTTATCTCCTGTCACCGCCAGTGAAAGATTGGAGGAACCGAGCCCACCGTGGCACACGCACGCACACACACACGCACACACACACACACACACACACAGTCATATCTCCATTTTTCTTGCTCGTTCCTTCGCTCATGCTGGCTCACTCAATCTTGTTTTCTCTCTGTGTTGCTGTGTCTTTCCCTCCATCCTCAAAACCTTTCCTCCCTCCCTCCCTCCCTCTCAGTAAATGCTGCTGAGCCAAAGACTAATTATTACAGGCAATCATTTCGACATGAAATACCCACTTCCTGCTCACCGCTCTCGTCCCCTCTTTCCCTCATTTTCTCCCCCCCCCCCGCCCCCCCCAACTCTTTTATGCTCCTACAGTCACATAATGGCGCACACATACACACACACACACACACACACACACACACACACACTGTAATTTCATTCCTTGAAGTCCATTTTGTGTGGAATGGTTATTGCTTTCTGAGTGCGACCTTGGGGTCTTCCCTGTAAGCACAAGAAGTGTCCGTCTGCACACTGTGTGTGTGTGTGTGTGTGTGTGTGTGAGTGAGTGTGTGTACTTGTGTACACATTTGCTATGCAACCTTGTAATGCAATTGTGCAGAGGGCAGATTTCATGGGTATAGACACTGGTTTTTCTTTCCTTTTTTTTTTGGTTCTTGACAATGTTTAGTGTATTTACCTGCATAGCTGACTTCATTCATATGCTTCAAGGTGGTTTTGTGTGTTTTGTGAATGTGACATGCTGGAATTAGGGCTGCAACCAGCAATTATTTTCATTATTGATTAATCTCTAAGTTATTGTTTTGATGAAATGATTGAGGTTTGGTCTATGGAATATCAGGGAATATTTTTGTTTTGTTCAAATAGTTCAGGACCCAATGATATGTGACTGAGGGAAGCAGCAGATCATCACAATGGAGAAGTCAAAACGGGCACATTTTTAGGCATTTTTGCTTGATAAAGAACTTAAACGATTATCAATTATCAAAATTGTTGCAGATTGGGGTTTTTTTGTTGATCAACTAATCAATTAGTCGATGAACTGTTTCAGCTACAGATCTAATAGTATTAGAAAGCATGCATCCTTGAACCGTAAGTTGTCATTAATCATCAAGTGGAAATGATTAGTCTATGAACTGATCAATCTACAAGAAATAATTGACAACAATTGTTTTTTAATGTATTTTTTGAGAGATAACAGGAAATGAGGGGAGAGAGACAGGTGGGAACAACATGCAACAAGAGCTCCAGCTGGACTCACACAGGGGAAACTGCTGTTCATGGTTGGCACCTTAAACCTCTAGGCCACCAGGGTGCCCCAACTGTTTTTAATTTTAACTTTTTAATGTTCTCAAATGTGAGGATTTGCTACTTTTCTCTGCCTTGTATAAACTGAATCTTTGGTGTTTTGGGAATGTTTGTTGGACAAAAAAGCAAGCACTTCACACACACCCTCTAGTAAAGTTTTATGGGCTTTGTCACTATTTTTCAACATTTTATATCATTGTTAAAAACAAGAATCAACAGATTAATTGCTAAAGAAAATCTTAAGTTACAGTCCGAGTCACAGAAATGTATTTTAGATGCAGGAATTCCACACCGAACACTCATATTTGCACAGATAGATAACTGTCTCTATCATTACTTCACTTACGTATGTGCATGCACGCGTGTCTGGTCGTGGCTCTGCTTCTCCAAGCTCATCCTAAGTTTATGTCATGATGAACACACTCACAGCCATATACACAGACACACATACACACACACACGCACGACAGTCGCATTAGTCCTCAGCCCAGCTGTGAGTGACTTCTGCCGAGAGGCAATTCCACTGTAATAAAATCTATAGGGTGGTGGGTGGGTAGGGGGGTTTAATCCTCACTACTCTCCCTCCACCACCACCACCACCACCACCACCACCCTTTCCCACCCTCCATCCCGCTTCTCTTCCTCTCCTCCCTCGTCCCTCTTCTCCTCAACTGGCTGGCAATGATAAATGAGTCAATTATGTGTGTGTGTGCACGCGGAGCTGGAGAAGGCGAGCGGATGGGGCCGTTATTACCTGTTGCGGCTGGGGGTAATGTTGCGGTATTAATCATATTCTAATTTTCCTCCGCCAAACGACCCTCTCACCACACCACCACCCTCCCCAACCCCCCCACCCCCCCGCCCCCCTATCAATATATCTGCCGCCCGCAAACAAGTCGGCATAAAATGCCGAGGGCCCAAATATACTACCTCTCTGGGGAGGGAGGGAAGGGGTAGGAGGGAGGGCAGAGTGTATTTCTGTGTGTGTGTGTGAGAGAGAGAGAGAGAGAGAGAGAGAGAGAGAGAGTTGCAGAGGTAACAAGGGAGGTGTTTGTGTGCTTTGACCTGTTACACAAACACATTTAGAGATGGAAATGTGTGTGTGTGTGCAAATCCAGCCATTGGCGTTATCCAATTTTAGAGGACGCCTGAGACTGGTTTGGGTGTGTAGAGAGACAGGCAGACACAGAGGAGAGACAGAAATATAGGACACATGGGAGAGGTGTTTGGCTGCTATCATCTCAGAGATGTGTGTGTGTGTTTGTGAGAGAGAGAGAGAGAGAGAGAGAGTCTCCATGCAAGGCCTGGTGGTAGCTGTGTGACTCATGGATCTAAACGTAGAAAGAGAGGAGTGATTGTTTAAACAGAATAAAGCAGAGTTTTTACATTTTCAGATAGAATCGGCACTTTTGACCCACTTAAAGCAGATGCTTCGACTTCAGTGAAACTTGCCAAAGTGCACTGTTGAATGTGAAAGAAGGGGTATCGGTTAGACAGGCAGATGGGCTGGCTGATAATTGGGGAAGCAACAAAACGAGGAGGAGTGAGAGGACACATGGATAGATTGAAAATTGTCCAGAGAGAGAGAGAGAGAGAGAAAGAGAGAGACACCTTGGATGTGCCTGCCTGCAGTCTTGGCTGGATTTCAGGCTCCAAGCGTGACTTTGTCTATTTCTGCTCTGCTCTGAGGTGATAATGGGCTGTCAGCACCCCAGTCACCCTGTTCCCTCCTCCCCCACTGAGTGTGAGAGAGGCAGAGAGAGAGGATGAAAGAGAGTGAGTGAGTGAGTAATTTGTTGTCATGTTGTTAATTCATGGTGTATTTTTATATGGAGTACAATGTTTTAAACTCTTCTCTCTGTTGCAGTTTGAAACTGGAATGTGAGAAACTGGCCACAGAGAAGACTGAGATCCAGAGACACTACGTTATGGTAAGAGACACACACACACACACACACACACACACACACACACACACACAGAGCCCATGCCTCTCCGCATTCACCCACAGCAAATGCATTGCCAAGTTCGCTGAATCCCTTTCATCTGTTAACAGCTGCCAAACAACACCCACCAAAAACCACACACAAGACCACACACACACACACATTACCATACACACACATTATAGAGCTTATGAATAAACAGCATTTACACGGGTGTGCAATCTTATGCCTGTGTTTGCAAGTGTTTCTTTTCGTGTCAGAGATATGTCCTCCTGCGCTGTGTGTCCACGTCCGTCCAGAGCTGTTTATCATCTTTTTTTTATTCTTTGATCACATTGTTTTTGAATGAAAATATCGACTGTTTCATTCAACTTCTTGTGTGGCTGCTTATGTTCAGAGAACAGTTAACATATGAGATCTTTGTTTCTTTTGTTAAACAGAAAAAATGGTTTATTGAAAAATCTGTTTATAGTTCTAAAAGTAGGTTTAAAAAAAAATTATAATTTTGAGTTTGGTACCAAAACTGAGTAGTGTTACGTTTTGAAATAATGCCCAACTATGTGTGTCTGTGCTGAAATGTGTCTGTCTGATATTAATTCAAGCCTAAACAGATTATTTAAAAATTAAATATAAAAGAAAGAGTTTAATACTTTATTTAAATGTATATGATACAGTATGTGAGTTATATTGCTGGTTGTTAATGTCAAAAAGTGAAGAATCTGATGTAGTTTTGATACCTAGAATAATGATTAAATATATGTTTAATTGAGCCCAGTAGGAATCAAATCTTGAACCCTGGCAGAGTTGTTGCAGAACTCTACCAGAGCTGATACCATTAGTCAATTTATTGATTAGTTGAATGACACAAAAATTGCAACAGTTAAGCCAAAAAGCCAAAAAATGTACTTGTTTCAGCTTCTTGAATGTGAATTTTGTTATTTTAAGTTAGACTGTTGGTTGTACAAAACAAGAAATTTTAATGTTATCTTGGGAAGTTCTGATGGTATTTTTTTATTATTCTATAACATATTGTAGATTAATTGATGATCAAAGTTGTCGCTGGTAGCAGCTCTGTACCCTGCCCAGTGACCAACGCTGACTTCTTCTTATTTTATTACTGTGTCACTGGTTGTTATCTCCTCCCACTCTGCTCAGTTAGTGGTTTGTGTGATCACATGCTGTGTTCTCTGATCCTGCTGCTTCATTCGCTCACTATCAGTAGGTATTCCTCAAAGTTTGAAGTTTTTGCATCTCATCGCTGAGGACAGAAGTCACAGAACTAAGCATGTGACCACATGGTTTATGGTTTGAATCCGAGAATGATTTCTGAGAATCTGGGCAGAGAAACAAATGAAGCATGCTCACCTTTCTTCTCAGCAGATAGCTCTGTTCATCTAAAGTCGTGCCATTCCGAGGCAGCGCTCTGTGAATATTTGGGGCAGTGTGATTTTGAAAGGATACGTGATCAGCAGATCTTTTGTCTGGGTAAAAGGAAAGGCTAAAACTCTTTGTCTTTCTTTTGTTTTTAAGCCTGCAAACCTCCAGCCTTGATTTACCTGTGATCAGAGCCACACACAACCACAGCTGACTGAGTGTAGGCTGCCCAGATCCCACTGTGCCAAAAAAAGAGCTATGTGGCAATCTTGGCACAGAGTGGGGACTTGTGGGGGGATTGAAGTTTTAGTGACGGGGAGGGGGGTAGCTGGCATTGAGCACAGGCCAGGTCTCCTTTCCTGGCTGATGATTTGGGGGAGTTTGGATGTTGCTAAGCAACAGGCGAAACTTGGCACACCAACTGCCAAGCAGAGCTGCCAGCTGCCAGGAAAGGCGTCTTTTATGGAGGCACACAGACAAACATACACAGAGAGAGGAGCACACGTACCGAAAACACGCACATAGATACACACACACAGTTGCACTTGTGCTACAAACACACACACACACACACACACACACACACACACACACACATGCATGCTAACTGCCAGGAAAGATGTCTAGAGAGAGAGGACCCCTGCCATCTTCTCTCTCATCCTGCCAGGATGTTCTGGCTGCCCAACTGCCAATCTCCTCTCTCCACAACCAGCCACGCTGAAAAGCAAATGTCAGGCTGTCACTTTTCGAGGCATCTGACTTTAAAATGCTTTCCTTTTCGTCCACCTCTGAAGTTAGAGAGAGACAGAGCGGAAGAGAGAGACCCTCACCTGTCTCTTTCTATGGCATTCATCTCCTCCTGCGTTTCCTCACAGCTCCTTGTACTTTCGGATAAAAGCCAGGGTCAAATAGCTCACATTAGACATGATTATTGCAATAGTCTGTCACCTTCTTCTGCCAAGCGACAATTTCCCCGCCTCGCTACTGGATTTTGGCTTCCGAATCTCGCCTCAGGGTCATTTTTTGTGTCATTGACTTTCAGCAGAGTCAAGGTGGAATTAGTGGCAATGTGCTTTTAGGGACAAATGGAAACTTCAGAGTGCACATGCTCGAGTTGGCATCGTCTGAAACAAAAATTTTTCTTTTGGAGTTTTTTTTTTTTTTTTTTTTTTTAAATTGAATTTTCTCACAAAAACAAGTTACCAGTTTATGTAAATATGACTTAACTTGCAAGTAATGGCAGGAATATTTGGCAGTCAACAAATTTGTCATCGGTTCTAGTCTCAAACTTTTTATGTGTTCAGCAAAAGAAAATGATGTTCTGTCATTTGTATCACTTCTGATTTTTATATTTGTGCAGATGAAACAAACTCGACAGTTTAACTTCATCAGTTTAAGCTTTTGGGATACAAATGACTCCAACAGTTATAGCAGATGAAGAATAATGTGTAGCAAATTCAATATGTCATTTTGAGACTCATCAGGTCTGATGATTCAACTTAAAATTTCCTATTTTGTAAGGAAATGATTGCAGAAGTTGTAATAAGGTGTGTTTTATGTACAGTATTTATTGAGTTAGGATTAATAATGCATAACCAGCCGGTTATTATTCAGTCTTTTACAATGTGCAAGTTTGTAGATATTCATATTCCTACTTTACACAGGAAATATTCAAATTATTATTAAATAAAGCC